>NC_036867.1:1500017-1514483 GCF_002910315.2 Salvelinus sp. IW2-2015
ACCCCTATGTCGATCCTCATCCCTCAACATCTTTAGGCAGCCTTGCTGCCTCCCCTATGTGCATCCTCCACCCCCTCACAAGAGTCTTTAGTCGCCTGCTTCGCCCCCCCATGTCAACCTCCACCCCTCAACAGTCTAGTCACCTGCATGCTCCCCATGGTCATCCTCCACCCCCCAACAGTCTTTATCAGCCAGCTGCTCCCCCTAGTTCATCCTCCACCCCGCTCAACAGTCCTTTAGTCAGTCTGCTGCTCCCCCTTTACATTCCTCCACCCCCTCAACAGTCTTTAGTCAGCCCAGCTCTCCCCCTATGTTCATCCTCACCCCTCAACAGTCTATCAGCCTCGCTCCCCTACTCCTCCCCCTATCTTCATGCCTCCACCCCCCTCAACAGCTTTATCAGCCTGTCTGCCCCCCTATGCTTCATCCATCCACCCCCTTTTTTCAAAAACAAAACCCCAAAGTCTACTTTATTTTCCCAAGGCCTGCATGCTCCCCTATGTCATCCTCATCCCCTCAACAGTTCTTTAGTTCAGCACTGCGCTCCCCCTATGTTTCACCCCCTCAACAGTTCTATTAGTCAGCCAGCTGCTCCGCCCTAAGTTCATCCTCCACCCCCTCAACAGTCTTTAGTCAGCCGCTGCCTCCCCTCATATTATCATCCTTCCACCCCCTCACAGGTCTTATCAAGCCTGCTGCTCCCCCCTATGTTTCATCTCCACCCCCTCAACAGTCTTAGCAGCCTGCTGCTCCCCCTATGTTCATCCTCCACCCCCCTCAACAGTCTTATTCAGCCTGCGGCTACCCCTATGCTTCACCCCACTCAACAGTCTTTAGTCACCAGCTGCTCCCCCTATGTTCATCTCCTCCACCCCCCTCAACCAGCTTTAGTCAGCCTGCTGCTCCCCTATCACCCCTCAACAGTCTTAGTCAGCCAGCTGCCTCCCCCTATAGTTCATCCTCCACCCCCTCAACAGTCTTCTTTAGGAGCCTGCTGCTCCCCCTATGTCCATCCTTCCACCCCTCAACAGTTCTTTAGTCAGCTGCTGCTCCCTCTATGTTCATCTCCACCCCTCAACAGTCTTTTAGTCAGCCTGCTGCCTCCCCCTATGTTCATCCTCCACCCCTCAACAGTCGTTAGTCAGCCTGCTGCCTCCCCCCATAGCTTCATCCTCCACCCACACCTCAACAGTCTCTTAGTCAGCCTCCTCCTCCCCATATGTTCATCCGCCACCATCAACAGTCTTTAGTCAGCCTGCTGTCCCCCTATGTTCATCTCCACCCCCTCAACAGTCTTTATCAGCCTGCTGCTCCCCCTATGCTTCATCCTCCATCCCCCTCAACAGTCTTAGTCAGCCTGCTGCTCCCCCTATGTTCATCCCCACGCTCAACAGTCTTAGTCAGCCTTCTGCTCCCCCTATGTTCATCCTCACCCTCAAACCAGTCTTGAGCAGCCTGGGGCTGCCTCCCTAGTTCAATCTCCACCCCCTCAACAGTCTTTATCAGCCTTCAGCTGCTCCCCTATGTTCGATCCCCCTCCATCCCTAACATCGTTTAGTCCAGCCCTGCCCTCTTCCACCCCAATGTTCATCCTCCACCCCTCAACATCTTTAAGTCAGCCTGCCACTGCCCCCCTAGTTTCAACCTCCACCCCTCACAGTCTTTAAGTAGCCTGCTGCTCCCCCCATGTTTCATCCTCCACCCCCTCAACAGCTTTAGTCAGCCACTGGCCTCCCCACTATTTCATCCTCCACCCCCTCCAACAGTCTTAGTCAGTCTGCTCTCCCCCATGAGTCATCCTCCACCCCCTCAACATCTTTGTCACCACTGCTCCCCCTCAATGTTCATCCTCCACCCTCAACAGTCTTTAGATTCAGCCTGCACAGCCTCCCCTGTCATCCTCCACCCTAACAGTCTTAGTCAGCCTGCCTGCTCCCCCTTATGTATCCTCCACCCCCTCAA
Organism: Salvelinus sp. IW2-2015; assembly: GCF_002910315.2. Lineage (NCBI taxonomy): Eukaryota > Metazoa > Chordata > Actinopteri > Salmoniformes > Salmonidae > Salvelinus > Salvelinus sp. IW2-2015. The sequence goes on from NC_036867.1 coordinate 1,501,980, forward strand.
CAGTCTTAGCAGCCCTGCCTGCTCCCCTATGATTCATCCTCCACCCCTCAACAGTCTTATCAGCCTCTGCTCCCCCTCATGTTCACCCCCCTCAACAGTCTTTAGTCACGCCAGCTGCTCCCTATGTTCATCCCTCCACCCCCTCAACAGTCTTTAGTCTAGCCTGCTGCTCCCCCTATTTCATCCCACCCCTCCAACAGTCTTTAGTCAGCCTGCTGCCTCCCCCTATGTTACATCCTCCACCCCTCAACAGTTTTAGTCAGCCTGCTGCCTCCCCTATGTCATTCCTCCACCACCTAACAGTCTTTAGCGCAGCCTGCTGCCCCCTATTTATGTTCTCCTCCACCCCCTCAACAGTCTTAGACAGCCTGCTGCTCCCCTATTATGTCATCCTCCACCCCTCAACGTCTTTAGTCAGCCTGCTGCTTCCCACCTATTTCACCCCTCAACAGCTCTTTATCAGCCAGCTGCTCCCCCTTTATGTTCATTCTCCACCCCCCTCAACAGTCTTTAGTCCACCTGCCTCTCCCCCTATGTCATCCTCCACCCCCTCAACAGTCTTTATCAGCCTGCTATATTGCCTAATCCCCCTAGGTTCATCCTCCACCCCCCTCAACAAAGTCTTTAGTCAGCCCTTGCTGCTCCCCCTATGTGCACCCCCTCAACCATCTTTATAGCCAGCGGCTCTCCCTAGTTCATCCCTCCACCCCCTCAAGCAGTCTTTAGTCAGCCTGCTGCCCCCCTTAATCTTCATCTCTCCACCCGCCAACAGCTCTTTAGTCAGCCTGCTGCCTCCCCCTATTTCATTCCTCCACCCTCAACAGTCTTTTAGTCAGCCTGCCTGCCTCCCCATGTCATCCTACCACCCTCAACAGTCTTTAGTCACCTGCCTGCTACGCCCATGTTCTCTCCCCCCTCAACATTCTTTAGATCAGCTTGCTGCTCCCCTCATGTCATCCTCCACCCCTCAACAGTCTTAGTTCAGCCGCTGCTCCCCCCCTATGTCATCCTCCACCCCTCACAGTCTTTATCAGCCTGCTGCTCCCCCCTTGTTCGTCCTCCATCCCTCAACAGTCTTTAGTCAGCTTTGCTGCTCCCCCTAGTTCCATCCTCCACCCCCCAACACGTCTTTAGTCGCCTGTGCTCCCCCTATGTTCAGCCTCCTCCCCTTAACTAGTCTTATAGTCAGCCTGCTGCCTCCCCCTATGTCTCATCCCCACCCCGCTCAAAGCTTAGTCAGCATCTGCTCCCCTATGTTTTTCCTCCCCCCCAACATCTTTGTCAGCCTGCGCTCCCCCTATGTTCCATCCTCCATCCCTCAACAGTCTTATAGTCAGCCTGCTGCTCCCCCATGTTCATCCATCACCCCCCAACAGTCTTTAGCAGCCTGCTGCCCCCCCTTTGTTCACCCCCCTCAACAGTCTTGTAGTCAGCCTGCTGCTCCCCCTATGTTCACCCCCTCAACAGTCTTTAGTCCGCAGCTGCTCCACCCTATGTGATCCCCATCCCTCAACAGTCTTTACGTCAGCCTGCTGCTCCCCCCTCATGTTCATCCTCACCCCCCTCAACAGTCTTTAGTCAGTCTTCTATTTCATCCTCCACCCCCTCAACAGTCTTTAGTTCAGCCAGCTGCCTCCCCCCATATTCACCGCCTCAACAGTCTTTATCAGCCTGCCTCCCCCTGTCACCCCCTCAACAGTCTGTAGTCAGCCACTCGCTCCCCTAAGTTCATCCTCCACCCCTCAACAGTCTTTAGTCAAGCTGCTGCCCCCCTATGTTTCAAGCCTCCACCCCCTCAACAGTCTTTAGTACAGTCTGCTGCTCCCCCTATGTTCATCCTCCACCCCCTCAAACAGTCTTTATCAGCCTGCCTGCTCCCCCTATGTTCATCCTCCACCCCCCAACAGTCTATTGTCAGTCCTGCGCTCCCCCTATGTTCATCCTCCAACCCCCTCAACAGTCTTTAGTCAGCCTGCTGCCTCCCCTATGTTCACCCCCTCAACGTCTTTATCAGCCTGCTGCTCCCCTATGTTCATCCTCCCACCCCTCAACAGTCTTATAGTCAGCCTGGCTGCTCCCCCTATTTCATCCTCCACCCCTCAACAGTCTTAGTCAGCTGCTGCCCCCCCTATGTTCACCCCTCACAGTCTTTAGTCAGCCAGCTGCTCCCCCTAGTTCATCCCCCACCCCCTCAACAGTCTTTAGCAGCCTTGCTGCCTCACCCTAATGTTCATCCTCCACCCCTCAACAGCTTTAGTCTCAGCCTGCTGGCTCCCCCTTATGTTTCAATCCTCCACCCTAACAGTTCTTTTATCAGCCTGCCTGCCTCCCACCTGATGTTCACCCCTCAACAGTCCTTAGAGCCAGCCTGCTCCCCCTTAATTTTCATCCTCACCCCCCAACAGATCTTTAGTCAGCCTGCCTCTCCCCCTTGTTACCTCACCCTCAACAGTTCTTTAGTAGCCTCGGCTCCCCCTATGTTCATCCTCCACCCCAACAGTTCTTTATCAGCCTGCTGCTCCCCCTATGCTCATCCCTCCACCCCTCAACAGCTTTAGTCAGCCTCGCTTCCCGCCTGATGTTCATCTCCACCCCCTCAACAATCTTAGTCAGCCTGCTGCTCCCCCTCATGCATACCTTCCACCCCTCACCAGCTTTAGTCAGCCTGCTGGCTCCCCCTATGTTCATCCTCCACCTCCCCTCAACAGTCTTAGTCAGCCTGCTGCTCCCCCTATGTCGTTTCATCACTCCATCCCCAACTCTTATTCAGCCTGCTGCTCCCCCATGTTCATCCTCCACCCCGCTCAACAGCTTTATCAGCCTGCTGCCTCCCCCCTAATGTTCATCTCCTCCCCCTCAACAGCTTTAGTCAGCCTGCTGCTCCCCCTATGTTCCATCCCACACCGCCTCAAACAGTCTTTAAGTCAGCCAATGCCAGCGTTTCCCCGTATGTCATCCTCCACCCCTCAACAGGCTTTAGATCATCTGCCTGCCTCCCACCGTAGTAGGTTCATCCTCCAGTCCCTCAACAGTCTTTAGTCAGCCTGCTGCTCCCCCTAAGTTTCATTACCTCTCACCCCCCTTCAAAACGAGTCTTTAGTCAAAGCGCGCTGCTCCCCCCTATGCTTCACCCTCATCAAAACTTGTCAGTCTTTAGATGGCGCAGCTGCTATCACCCCCTATGAGTTCACCCCTTCCCAACAAGCTCATTCAAGTCAGCCAGCTAGCCTCCCCCTAATGTTCTCCCCACCCCCTCACCAGTCTAAGTCAGCCTGGGCCTGCTCCGCCCCTAATGTTCATCCTCCACCCCCTCACAAGTCTTACGCCTATCGTAAATGTTCAATCTCCACCCCTCAACTAAGCTTTAGTCCAAAAGCCAGCTGCTCCAGCTCCTATATCTGGATTTCAACAGCACTCCACACAAGCTTAACCAGCTGTCTGCCCTCCCCCATTCAGCCCCATTAGAAAACAACGTCTTAAGTCAACCAAGCTCGCCTCCCCCTGGACTATGTACATCCTCACCCCAACCACAAGGTGCAGTCAGTCTCTGTACGCTCTCTAAGCAGCCTCGCAAGCCCCCCAACAGTCTTTATCAGTCTGCCTTCCCCCTATTTCAATCCTCCCCTGGCTAGCTTCAACCTCTTTAGAGTCAAGCCTGCCAGCCTACCCGCGCGCGTAGTATCATCCATCCCCCCACTCCCAAGACTTTAGGGCGAAGTCTGCGCTCCCCCGCTGAATGCTTCATCCTCCACCCCAACAGGTACGTTAAGTCAAGCCTGCTGCCCCCTAATGTTCAACCCCCGCTCACCAGTCTTATCAGTCAAGCCTGCTGCTCCCCCTATGTTCATCTTCAAACCCCTACATCTTAGTCAGCCTGCTGCTCCCCCGCTAAATGTTCATCCGTCCATCCTCTCTCCAAACAACTTCCTTTGCAAGAGCACTAGCGCTTCCCATCACTGTTCACCATCTCCAACCCCTCACAGTCTCTTCAGTCAGGCCGCAGCCTGCACCCCCGATGTTTCATCCCTCCAACCACTCCACAGCATTATGTCGCTGCTGATTCCACCTAAAGTAATCCTACCCAAACATAGACAAACAATCTTAGCAAAGCCTGCTGCCTCTCACCCGTAAACAGATCAACCTCCAACCCGACTCACTTTCTAGTCAGACCTGCACTCCCTAATGATCATCCACCCCCCTCTCACCTAGTCTTTCTAAGTCAACGCTACTTCGCTGTCCCCCTAATCCCTAATATTCATCTCTCCAACCCCTCACCAAGTCTTATTAATAAGTCCAAGCCCTTACTCCATCAGCTCTTATCTCCACCCACAGCCTCATAAATGTTCACTCCTCCAACCCCACACTCTGCATCACCCAAGTGCGTTCTTATCTGTCAGACCTGTGCCTCCCCCCTTTGGATCCTTATGCTCCTTACCTCCCCTTACTCACGTCCCATACAGCCCTTGCCCGTGTCACCGCACACGTGAGGGTTAATCTAACGTCACTATCCTTTAGAGGCTCGTCCTCACCTCAGAGCATGACAGCATCGGCTAGCAATCTTTTAAGTCCAGCCCTGCCCGCTTAATGTTCAATCCTCATACCACGCTCACTGTCTTTTAAGTAGCACTGTCTGTACGCGCCTAATTTTAACCTCCTCTAATCCTTAAGGCTGACGCTTCCTAATGTTCACTAACAGTCTTTATGTACCTCTGGTAATTCATCCTTACTCCGTACACAAGATCTTACAGCTACAAGCCACGTGGACTGATCAGCCTCTGTAATGGTTATACATAATCTAACCAACGGCTTAATCTCCTGAATTGAATTAATTAATTCATCTAGCTTGTAACAGTTGTCTAATGTGTTTGAAGTGTAGTTATGTCTACTTGTCTAATTCGCCTGCTTGATTTTTGTTAACATTTCGTTGTATTCACGTTATGCTATGTTGAAGCTGGAAGACTCAATTTGATAAGGTTTCACAATTGTAACAGTCCTCATGCGACTCGACTTTCTATTGCTGCAGCAATCTAACATTCGTGCAATGATCAATATTAATCAATCCACCAACACACACTGTATAAGTGCAAGCTGACCCGAAATAAGGAGAAGGCAGAACAAGAAACCTCTCAATTTCTATTGTTTTTTAGTCAGTTCAACGAAAGTGCACATTCATCACACATCTCTTTGGATACATAGTCAGTGTATAACACAGCTATCTGATATAACCTGTCGTCTGCAGAATAATAATTAACCTAGGCTCGTCAAGCACTTTGTTTCGAATTGTTGCCATTGACACATTAGACAATTAACCTTGGGCAAATTGCGCTCCTTGCTGAATCGTCCGACCTTGTGATGAAGTGAGGTCACGTCCTTTATGTTTTACCTGAGCTCGAATTATCTAAGAGTGGGGAATCAGAAATGAATGAGAGGTGACTAATAACTCTGTTTCAGTACATACGTAAGGTAATGCCGAAGGAAGTGTATGTGTGTGCTGTTATGTGTGTATATGAATGATAAAGGGCTGTTGCGACGTGAGACACAATAAAAATGGACAGTAACACAAGTCTGTTAACAGTCGAAGGTACATAGCTCTTCTCGAGACCACGCTCGTCGTCTTCAGTGACACGTGTGCTGACGAGCGTCGCGCCGAGCTTGCGGGAGTTGAGAGAGTGGATGGCTGTGTTTCAGAGCTGCATTGAGTTTTCCATTAGCTCTGGTTCTCTCATGCTGTATGAAAACCTCACAACACACCACAGACACACACAACACACACACACACACACACACACACACACACACACACAACACACACACCACCACACACACACACCACACCACACACACACACAACACAACACACACACACACACACCCTGCAGGAACAAGGCAAAGTTCACTACCCAAGTGTCACTCTCAGTGATCAGTTGGCAGTCTATCCACTTGTTTTTCTTGTCGCTAGTAAACCCTCTTTCTATATCACCTTTCTCTATATCACCCTCTTGTCTAGTTCGTAATCACCTCTTCTTTAGTACCTTCCTCTATATCACCCTCTTCAATACCTTCTACATTTCACCTTTTGGCGACCCGATTCGATTCTCTTATTATCACCCTTCTCTCTATATCACCCTCTTCTATATACCCTCTCTCTCCTTAATCACCTCTCTTATCTATCAGACGACATCCACCCTTGCTCTCTATATCACCCTCTTTCTATATATCACACCCTTCCTCCTATATCACCCTTCTCGCTCTATCACCCTTCTCTCATATATTCACCCTTTCTCGATATACCTACCCTCTTTCTATAGTCACACTCTCTCTATATAACCATTCTCTCTTTATCACCCTCTTTCTATGATCAGACCCTTCTCTCTATATATCACCCCTCTTCTCTATATCACCCTTCTCCTATATCACCCTTCTCCTGTATCACCTATCTCTCTATATCACCCCTTCTCTTCTATAATCACCCTCTTTCTACTTATCACCCTTCTCTCTATATCACCCTCTTCTGTATCAACCTCTTTCTATATCACCCTTCTCTCTATATCACCCTCTTCTATATAACCCTTCTTCTCTATAAACCCTATTCCTCTCTATACTAATCACCCTTCTCTCTATACTCACCTCTTTCTATATCAACCCTTCTCTCTATATCACCCTTCTCTCCTATATCACCCTTCTCTCTATATCCATCCCTCTTTCTTCAGTTATCACCCTCTCTCTATATCACCCTTCTCTCTATATCACCCTCTTTCTATATCACCCTTCTATATCACCCTCTCCTCTATATCAAGCCAATCTGTTCTATATCAGACCCTCCTCATCCGATATCACCCTCTCTTATATCACCCTCTCTTCTATATCACCCTCTTTCACTATCACCCTTCTCTCTAGTATCACCCTTCTCTCTGATATCACCATCTTTTCTATATCACCCTTCTCTCGATATCACCCTTCTCTCTATATCACCCTTCTCTCTATATCACCCTCTTTCTATATCACCCTTCTCTCTATATCACCCTTTTCTCTATATCACTCTCTCTCTATATCACCCTTCTCTTTATATATCACCCTTCTCTCTCTATATCACCCTTTCTCTATATCACCCTTCTCTCCATTCTACCCTCTCTCTATATCACCCTCTCTCGATAGCACCCTTTTCTCTATATCACCCTCTCTCTAATCTACCCRCTCTCTATTCTACCCTCTCTCTATATCACCCTCTCTCTATAGCACCCTTTTCTCTATATCACCCTCTCTCTATATCACCCTCTCTCTGTCCTACCCTCTCTCTATTCTATGCTCTCTCTATTCTATGTTCTCTCTGTTCTACCCTCTCTCTATTCTATGCTCTCTCTGTTCTACTCTCTATATATATCACCCTTCTCTCTCTATATCACCCTCTCTCTATTCTACCCTCTCTCTATTCTACCCTCTCTCTATATCAACCTTCTCTCTCTCGCTTTCAGTCTTTGTCTCTCTTTTTTCATTGTATCTCTCTACTCTTTTGTTTTACCATTCTACACTCTCTCTAATCTACCCTTGCTCTCTGTCATTATTTTCCCTTCTCTCTCTCTCTCATCTATCTCTTCTCTCCTGTTTTCTTTCTCCCCTCTCACTCTTTCATTCTCGCTCTCTTGTTATCTCGCTCTCCTGCCCTCTCTCTCTCATTCACTCTCTCTCTATCCCTCTCTCTCTCCTTCCTCTTAGCCATACCCATGTCCTCTCTGATTCAATCCCAGATAATTCCCTCTCTGTGGGATTGGACACTTGCAGCAGGCGAAAGCGAAAGTGAGATTACACTGACTGATTAGTGAGCAGGATCGGAGCTACATCATCTGCACACACACACACACACACACACACACACACACACACACACACTCATTCGAAGCAAATATTCACCACGTGATACAGTACTATAATGTGCATGAGTACACTCTCACATGCACACACACTCAGAGAGACACACACAAACACTTTGTTTAATTTCCCATCTGTTTAACCCCTGCTCTTTGACCTCTGACCTACAGGGTGATGTCTGATTGGCCACTGGGGGGTGGCTGTCCTCTCGGTCACCAGCTCACCCTCTGAGGCTTATGGGATAGGACGCCCCCCTCCCCACCCGCCCGTAACCTCCCGACCTGTAACCCCAGTGACGACTGTGCCAAATACTGTACCTGGCGATTGGAGCCCCGGTKCTGACATGGGCAGCCCCGGCTGGGAGGTGGGTGAAGTGAACCTAGCATTAAAAGGCACAGAACAGATGTTTTGTTTTGCCGTTTTTTCCTTCATATCTGTGTGTGTGTATTGTCTCCAATCCACTGTCTACCTGGTATTTCATACACATTACATGGTAATTGCATCATAACAACCTATTCATTACTTTCTCTGGGATTCATTAAAAATCAAAGCTGTTCTATTTTCAACTTGCCGATGGTCATCCAACATCTCCTTTCCCTGTCCATCCAGGTGGTCCGGCAGGGCCGGTGGAGCCCGTGCTGAAGGCCTTGTGTCCAGAGTGTGGTCAGATCCACCGGGCCTGGGAGAACCACCTCTATAACTACCCCTGGAGGTGGACGATGACCTGTGTGTCAACATCTGCCTGCAGCCCCTGGTCCCAGCCCCTGACACACCTGCGGACACACCTTCTGTGCCGCGTGCCTCCGCAGCTTCCCTCCAGGAGCGGGACTTCTGCCCGCTGGACCGGGAGCGCCTCCATCTGCAGGTGTGTAGCGGAGCAGCATCCTGGTACACAAAGCTGCTTGACAGAGGATGTCTGTGTCCCTTCCCCTGGTCCCCGGCCTGCAGCCTCACATGCCCCCGCTGTGACCTGGAGGCTCACCTCAAAACAAACAGGTAGAGTGGAGTCACGCACACACACACTTACAACACCTCAAACACAGGTAGAGTGGAGTCACCACACACACACTTACACACCTCAAACACAGGTAGAGTGGAGTTCACCACACACACACTTACACCCCTCAAACACAGGTAGAGTGGAGTCACACACACACACACTTACACACCTCAAACACAGGTAGAGTGGAGTCACGCACACACACACTACACACCTCAAACACAGTAGGAGTGGAGTCACCACACACACACTTACACACCTCAAACACAGGTAGAGTGGAGTCACCACACACACACACTACAGCACCTCATAACACAGGTAGAGTGGAGTCACACACACACACACTTACACACCTCAAACACAGGTAGAGTGGAGTCAGCGCAAACATACACACTTACACACCTCAAAACACAGTAGAGTGGAGTCACGCAACACCACACATACTACACACTCAAACACACGGTAGAGTGGAGTCACGCACACACACACTTACACACCTCAAACACAGGTAGAGTGGAGCACGCACACACACACTTACCACCTAAACACAGGTAGAGTGGAGTCACACACACACAACACCACTTACCACAACACTAACACAAGTGAGAGTGAGTCACGCACCACACACACTACACACCTCAAACACAGGTAGAGTGAGTCACGCACACACACACTTACACACTGAAACACAGGTAGAGTGGGAGTCACGCCACACACTTACACTCCTGAAACACAGGTAGAGTGGAGTCACGCACACACCACACTCACCCTCAAACACAGGTAGAGTGAGTCAGCACACACACACTTACACACCTCAACACAGGTAGAGTGGAGTCACGCACCACACACACTTACACACCTCAAACACAGGTAGAGTGGAGTCACGCACACACCAATTACCACTTGAAACACAGGTAGAGTGGAGTCACGCACACACACACTTACACACCTAAACACAGTAGAGTGAGTCACGCACCACACTTACACACCTGAAACACAGGTAGAGTGGAGTCCACGCACACACCTACACACCAGAAACACAGTAGAGTGGAGTCACGCACACACTTACACACCTGAAACACAGGTAGAGTGGAGTCACACACACACTTACACACCTGAAACACAGGTAGAGTGGAGTGCACACACACACTTACACACCTGAAACCACAGGTAGAGTGGAGTCACACACACACTTACACACCTGAAACACAGATAGAGTGGAGTCACGCACACACTTACACACCTGAAACACAGGTAGAGTGGAGTCACACACACACTTACACTCCTGAAACACAGGTAGAGTGGAGTCATGCACGCACACACCACTCCTGGTGGAAGGAGTGGTCTAGCAAACATCATATGGGAAGAGCCGTATGGGAAGAAGTTTCCCATAACCACTGATAGAGGGCCAGATATACCTTCATCCCTGTACTGGTTAAAGGCCCAGTGTAGTCAAAAATATGATTTTCTTGTGCTTGCTATATATTTACACACTATTTGGGTTTGAATAATACTGTGAAATTGTGAAAAGTATGATAATGCCCTTTTAGTGTAAGAGCTGTTTGAAAAGACAACCTGAAAGTTCAGCCTGTTTTGATGGGATGGAGTTTTGGCCTGCCTGATGACATCACCATGCAACAAGTCAGTTAATAGACCAATAAGATAGTTCTAAACCTTTCTGCAATTAACAGCTAATTTTCAATTTTCCCCTCCTCACTCAGACCACTCCCAGACAGTCCTAGTAAAATTATTGCTTGAGAAATTGCCTTCTGCTAAGAAGCTATTTTGGTTTATTTTTGACCATTTTAATTAAAAACAATCACAGTAAGGTACTTAATTGTTACCCAGAAATGACTTGATATTGAGAGAAAAATGGCTGCATTGGACCTTTAAGGTTAGGGCTGACTGATCAACTGATCCTAGACCTGTTTCTTACAAGCAGCTCCCCACTGGGAGACCACACAGGGATTATTAGGTCCCTGGTCATGTGACTAGGGATTACCAGCCWGTGACTTGGTCATGTGTTGTGTTGTCTGGCCGAGGCTCCATGTCCTCTGACTTTCACCATGCTGGGAAACTTCAACTCCAGAGACCTGTTCAACCACTTTTTCTGTGACACTGCCAAGGGAAACCCCGACCTATGGTGAGTCCAGTGGTAGGGTAATACATCTGGCTGTTCTAGCACCTCTCGAATCGGGTGATCAACCCCCAAAGCCTCACACACACACACACATAACTCAGTGTGTGTGGTGGTGGGGAACTCAGCAGGCTTGTGGTAGCTGTGAGATGTGTTGATGTGTTGATGTGTGTGTAGCTACTATATCCGCGGTGAGGGAGGTCTGCTGTGTAACGTACTAAAAGTTGTTTAGATGTCGGTTGAAACAGAGTAGAATTTGGCCTCTAACATGTTATAAATTGATGCTGAACCTTGTAGTGCTTGAATCAGCGATTGGGACAAACGTTGCATGACTGTGTAGAGATGTATCTTACCTATCTGGAGTTTAATGCCTGGGTTCTAGCCTTTCGTCTTCAGCCAACTCGTTTGTTGTTGTCCTGACTCCTGCTGTGACATGACAACAACAAAGGATTTGGTTAAAGCTGGAACATACTGGTTACTAGGCTACACTGAACTGTGTGAGGTTCTGGACTGATTCTGGACTAGACCAGAGGAATGCCAACTGAAAACTGATCACTTTTATTTAGCTGAATTCCACATTCTGTAGGTATCCGTAGGGAAATGTCTCAGAAGATATTTACCTTAACGAGCTATGACTAATGAGCTGTTGTTAACACTGACAGGCTTTCCCTGAGTCAGCTGTCTGGGCACGGGACAGCCCCTCTCTGCCCTCTCCAGTCCAGCCCTTGGCCCAGTCCACTTAAGCTAAATTAAACTTATTTTTAAGTGCATCCTTTCTTACTTCCTTCCTCCCTCAAAGTTATCACTGATCTACCAAGGTTGGATTGGTGAAACCAATGAGTGCCAACAATGTCAACAATGTAACGGTGAGAATCGCAGAATGGTGAACTTACTAAATGACTGAAGAGTTTGACTGTGTGATATTAGGTTGCTTCTTGTGTAAATATTTTCCGTCTGGACCTCAATGAATGAATGAAGGGAGTAAGGGAGGATAACTTTCAAAGTGTTTGAACAAAGCCAATGGCTAGATGTTCACTACACCTTCTCCTCAGCTGATGGACAAGCATATGCAAAATTGCTTCAGGGGGGGCATTCATGTTCTGGCAGGTGAGATCTGTCTCATTCTAAGTTGTCCCTAATGAGGTCTCTCTGAGGTGTCTGTTTTGGGACTGGGCATTCTTTGCTCTGTTCTCAATAGCATCTATAGATTAAGGCCCAGATCCATGTGGTTAGTGCCCTCTGCCCCAGCCCTAAAACAGTAATGGAGCTAATTATGGGATGAGATCATGAGAGACAAAATTGGGTGTCTGTCAGCTTGGACATTTAACATTGTTTGTGGTCCTACAGCTGCCTTAAAGTCATTTATTGGACACTGCCGCTCCCATTAGATTAGAACAGAAACATGTCAGGGCACTTGGAGCGTCCTTCGGAGGGACTGGTCGGAAACATCCCAGGGCACTTGGAGCGTCCTTCGGAGGGACTGGTCGGAAACATCCCAGGG
>NC_036867.1:1514493-1559336 GCF_002910315.2 Salvelinus sp. IW2-2015
TGGTCGGAAACATCCCAGGGCACTTGGAGCGTCCTTCGGAGGGACTGGTCGGAAACATCCCAGGGCACTTGGAGCGTCCTTCGGAGGGACTGGTCAGAAACATCCCAGGGACCTCTGCAACCAGGGGTTGAGAAACACAGCTCTATTTCAATTCAGTAGGTTTCCTGAACTTTTCTGTTCTACCTGTTTATGAGCTGAACTCAATGGTGACAGGTTGTAGCGGCAGTGTCCAATAAATTACTTTAAGGCAGCTGTAGGACCACAAACAATGTTAAATGTCCAAGCTGACAGACATCCCATAATTAGCTCCATTACTGTTTTAGGGCTGGGGCAGAGGGCACTAACCACATGGATCTGGGCCTTAATCTATAGATGGTATCAGAGCCGGTGTAGTAGGATTCAATCTTAATCCTGTATTGACGCTTTGCTTGTTTGATGGTTTGTCTGAGGGCGTAGTGGGATTTCTTATAGGGGTCCGGATTAGTCTCCCGCTCCTTGAAAGCCTTTAGCTCGATGCGGATGTTGCCTGTAATCCATGGCTTCTGGTTGGTATATGTATGTACCGTTGCTGTGGGGACGACGTCATCATGCACTTATTGATGAAGCCGATGACTGAGGTGGTATACTCCTCAATGCCATTGGATGAATCCCGGAACATATTCCAGTCTGTGCTAGCAAAACAGTCCTGTAGCATAGCATCCACGTCATCTGACCACTTCCGTATTGAGCGAGTCGCTGGTACTTCCTGCTTTAGTTTTTGCTTGTAAGCAGGAATCAGGAGGATAGAATTATGGTCAGATTTTTTTTTCCTCTGGTTGCGCATGTGACATGCTGGTCAAAATTAGGTAAAACTGATCATTCAGCCTACAGTAGCCGCCAATGTGTGGTGTTCAATGTAGGCCTACATTCCATGAGACTTTTGTAAAAAAAAACATGCAGAACTTGACATTAACCTGTTTATCCACTTGTCCATCAGACAAGGAGGTGACTGAAAATGTTGTTGTGTTGTTTGATGCAAGAAACCACTTTACAAACGATGCATCATTATTCCCATACCATTAATACAGATAATCAGACGAATGATGCTACCCTCTGCCTATTGGCTACTTAGTTTATTCAAGCCTGTCTCAAAATACAACACTGCTCCTTTAAGACAAAAAAAAGCTATTTACCTGACTCGCTTTTCAAAGATGCACACGTTTTGTGCTGTTGTAGGAAGCGACCACTCCCCCATTGCTGTCAACAAAGTATCTATACCTGGGCTAATAACTCACTAACTGGCAAAGGATATGAACATATATGTACAAATGTGCACATGCTCACTACATGTAGTTCTCGCTTTGATCTCAAAACAAGCGCATCTACTCACGACCGCTCATGCTGTAAAAACAGTCCAGTTCAAAGTGAATGGCACAGATCCATATATGGAAATTCTTTATTTGCATTTAGGCCTACTGCAGCTCTGATTGGTTATGGCACACCGGTCTGTGTAGAGTACGGGCCTTGAATTGTGCCTGTCAATGCAATAGTATCCTACTCCTATGCGTTCTGCTTACAACAAAATCTCTTGCATAGTTTGTTTTGTTTTCGGTATGTTGCATTGATAGTGCCTAATATTGCGTTGATTCGATCACAATTCCCACAGTAAAGGGAAACGTTGATAGTGTTAACTAATGGGGAAAACTCTAGAATGTTGAGGGAAGTTCAATCTCGTGCTTCTCTCGTGCACAGCTTAGAGGGAACATTGGCCAGTTGCGTAACCTCTGAAATCCCTCTCTCTCTGTGCCCAGGTGTCCGGGGACGCGGTCTCAGCAGACCAATTTACAGGGCGCACCATGTGATCACGGGGAGGAGGGAGCCATGGTGACCAGCCCACCCAGGTCCCCCCACTCCCTCCAGACGGAGACAGACCTGCGGGAGGAGAGCTCCCCCTCGTCCCCTGGTGGCACCGCAGGCAGCAGTGTTCCCATGTGGACTGATGAGCCTGGACTGGACAACCCTGCCTTTGAGGAGAGCACTGAGGAGGACAGTGAGTAAGAGTAATAACTGTGTGTGTGTGTGTGTGTGTGTGTGTGTGTGTGTGTGTGTGTGTGTGTGTGTGTGTGTGTGTGTTGTGTGTGTGTGTGTGTGTGTGTGTGTATTACTAACCTCTCTCTCTCTGTGTAGGGGTGGTAGGGTTGGAGTGTGTGGTACCAGGGTAAAGCGACCCTCAGTACCCCTGCCATCCACCTCCTCCGTACCGCCAGCTCCGCCTCCACAGGGTGGGACTGCCCCGAGTCCCCGCCCCTCTCCGCAGAAGAAGGTATGACATCACTTCCTCCATCTGACTTGCTTTCCTTAATCTTCATCTCTAAATGCCTTGAATCTAAACATTCATGAATATAAGAGATTGATGTGCTTCCATGTCCCTGTGTATCTCCCAGGTTGTGTGAAGCTGCCGTCCATTCCAGAGGGTGAGATCACCACCATCGAGGTCCACCGCTCCAACCCCTATGTAGAACTTGGCATCAGCATCGTCGGGGGCAACGAGACACCCCTTATCAACGTGGTGATCCAGGAAGTMTACCGTGACGGGGTCATTGCTCGAGATGGCAGGCTTCTGGCCGGGGACCAGATACTACAGGTGAGGGTCCTGCATGGCTGTAATCTTTCTTCTATCTCCACTCTTCCTCTTCCTAACCACTTTACCCCCCTTTCCTCCTTCTCTCTTATCCTCCTCTCTTAAAGGGATACTTCAGGATTTTGGCATTGAAGCCCTTTATCTACTTTCCTAGAGTCAGATGAACTCATGGATACCATTTTTAAGTTTCTGCGTGCAGTTTGAGGGAAGTTGCTAACTAGCGTTAGCACAATTGCTAACTGGTGTTAGCGCAATGACTGGAAGTCTATGGTAACTGCTAGCATGCTAGTAGATGCAATCAGAGATACATTTGAAGAGATGGGAAACTCCATTTGGAATCGTATTAGCGGCCATTGTGTGCGTTGCCTATGCGTCATCCATGGACCACGCAGTGCATTCTGGGAGATTCTGGGACAGGGAGAGCTCTCCTTCAAGGAGTGAGTGGGGCTCAGTTAAGCACTAGCTCTAAAACTCAAAATTAGCATGAATTTAGTACACCATTACATATATTTTCTGAGATGTGAGATAGTTCACTTGTTCTCTGTAATATCGTATAGCTTTGCAATTGTGACTTTACATACTTTCGAGGAAAATAGGCAGGTTTCTCGATGCTGATTTGAGAAGGGATTGCGTGATGATTAGTTTAGCAACCGTGTGGCGTAGCATGACATCGTGAATGCAATTGGTCAACGGTCTGCTAGGTGAGACGTTATACTTTCCTCCATTCATTGCCCATTGGGATTCCTATCTCCTCCTTTCTRTAATATCTCTAATGCAGTGACTGGAAGTCTATGGTACCTACTTTCTAGTAGATACCATAGACTTACAGTCATTGCGCTAATGCTAGTTAGCATTGACTCGCAAAATTACCTCTAACTTCCTTCTACTGGACACAGAGACATAAAAATGGTACCATGAGTTCATCTGACTCTGGGGAAGTAGATAAAGGGCCTCATTGCTAAAATCCCAAAATATCCCTTTAAGTGCTCTCTCTCTCCCCCTTCCTAGGTCAACAGTGTAGACATCAGCAACGTGCCCCATAACTTTGCCCGCTCCACGTTTGCACGCCCCTGTGCCATGCTACAGCTCACTGTCCTGAGAGAGCGCCGCTGTGCCTCTCGCCCGCCCCCTTTCACCACCCGTTCTGTGCCTCACGCCCCCTGCTCCACCCCAGAGAGCACCCCATCCAGCCCTGCCAGCCTGAGGATCACCCTGCACAAGCGGGACTCTTCAGAGCAGCTGGGCATCAAGCTGGTGCGGAGGACGGACGAGGTGGGGGTGTTTGTGTTAGACCTGCTGGACGGCGGCCTAGCGGCCAAGGACGGGAGGCTGTGTAGTAACGACCGCGTGCTGGCGGTCAATGAACAGGACCTACGCCACGGCACGCCTGAACAGGCTGCTCAGATCATACAGGTAAGGCTAGGGTTGAAACAGTGCTTCTGAAACGGTGAGTTGGGACAGTTCCTCTTGGCTTCGAGTTTTTAGGAAACTATGCAGTATTTAGTATTTTATGCATTATTTCTGACATTGTTACCCCAGGAAATCTTAAGTCTTATTACATACAGCCGGGAAGAACTATTAGATATAAGAGCAACGTCAACTTACCAACATTACGACCAGTAATACGACTTTACCGAAGCGGATCCTCTGTTCGGACCACCACCCAGGACAATGGATCTAATTCCAGTAGTCGACCCAAAACAACGGCGCCGCAGAAGGGGCAGACGGAGCGGTCTTCTGGTCAGGCTCCGTAGACGTGTACATCTCCCACCACTCCCGAGTATACTACTAGCCAATGGCCAGTCTCTTGTCAACAAGGTAGACGAAATTTGAGCAAGGGTTGTCTTCCAGAGAGACATCAGAGATTGTAACATTCTCTGTTTCACGGAAACATGGTTCTCTCGGGATATGTTGTCGGTTCAGCCACCGGGCTTCTCCATGCATCGCGCCGACAGAGATAAACTCCTCTCTGGGAAGAGGAAGGGCGGGGGTGTATGCTTCATGATTAACGACTCATGGTGTAATCATAACAACATACAGGAACCCAAGTCCTTCTGCTCACTGACCTGGAATTCCTTACAATCAAATGCCGGCCATTTTACCTACCAAAATAATTCTCGTCAGTTATAGTCACAGCTGTGTACATTCCCCCTCAAGCAGACACCAAGACGGCCATCAAGGAACTTCACTGATCTCTATGCAAACTGGAAACCATATATCCTTAGGCTGCATTTATTGTAGCTCGGGATTTTAACAAAGCAAATTTGAGAACAAAGCTACCTAAATTCTCCCAGCATATTGATTGCGCTACGCGCATGAGCAATGCCCTCGACCACTCCTACTCTAACTTCCAAATGCATACAAAGCCCTCTACCGCACTCCCTTCGGCAAATCCGACCACGACGCCATCTTGCTCCTACCATTTTATAGGCAGAAACTCAAACAGGACGTACCAGTGACGAGAACCATTCAACGCTGGTCCGACCAATCGGAAGCCACACTTCAAGATTGTTTTGATCACGTGGACTGGAATATGTTCCAGTCAGCCTCAGAGAACAACATCGACCTATACGCTGGCTCGGTGAGTGCGTTTATAAAGAAGTGCATTGGAGATGTTGTACCCACTGTGACTATTAAAACCTACCCTAACCAGAAACCGTGGATGGATGGCGGCATTCACGCAAAACTGAAAGCGCGATCCACTGCATTTAACCATGGAAAGAGGTCTGAGAATATGACTGAATATAAACAGGGTAGTTATTCCCTCCGCAAGGCAATCAAATAAGAGAAGTGCCAGCACAGGGACAAGGTGGAATCGCAATTCAACGGCTCAGACACAAGACATGTGTGGCAGGGTCTACAGGAAATCACAAACTACAAAAAGTAAACCAGCCACGTCATGGACACCGACTTCACGCTTCCAGACAAACTAAACACCTTCTTTGCCCACTTTGAGGAAATACAGTGCCACCGTCGCGACCCGCTAACAAGGACTGCACCCCCCCCCCTCTCCTTCTCTGTGGCTGACGTGAGTAAAACATTTAAACGTGTTAACGCTCGCAAGGCTGCTAGCCGCGTCCTCAGAGCATGCGCAGACCAGCTGGCTGGTGTGTTTACGGACATATTCAATCGCTCCCTATCCCAGTCTGTTGTCCCCACATGCTTCAAGATGGCTACCATTGTTCCTGTACCCAAGAAGGCAAAGATAACTGAACTAAATGACTACCGCCCCGTAGCACTCACTTTTGTCATCATGAAGTGCTTTGAGAGACTAGCCAATGATCATATCACCTCCACCTTAACAGCCATCCTAGACACACTTCAGTTTGCATACCGCCCCAACAGGTCAACAGAAGACGCAATCGCCATCACACTGCACACTGCTCTAGCCCATCTGGACAAAAGGAATACCTATGTAAGAATGCTGTTCATTGACTACTGCTCAGCATTCAACACCATAGTACCCTCCAAGCTCATCATCAAGCTGGAGGCCCTGGATCTCAACCCAGCCCTGTGCAATTGGGTCCTGGACTTTCTGACGGGCCGCCCCCAGGTGGTGAAGGTAGGAAACAACATCTCCACTTTGCTAACCCTCAACAATGGGGCCCCACAAGGGTGCGTGCTCAGCCCCCTCCTGTACTCCCTGTTCACCCACGACTGCGTGGCGACGCTCGCCTCCAACTCAATCATCAAGTTTGTAGACAACACTACAGTGGTAGGCTTGATTACCAACAACGACGAGACAGCCTACAGGGTCGAGGTGAGGGCACTCGGAGTGTGGTGTCAGGAAAACAACCTCTCACTCAACGTCAACAAAACAAAGGAGATAATCATGGACTTCAGGAAACAGCAGAGGGAGCACCCGCCTATCCACATCAAAGGGACAGCAGTGGAGAAGGTGGGAAGTTTTAAGTTCATCGGCGTACAGATCACAGACAAACACAGACAGTGTGGTGAAGAAGGCCCAACAGCGCCTCTTCAACCTCAGGAGGCTGAAGAAATATCGCTTGTCACCCAAAACGCTTACAAACCTTTACAGATGCACAACCAAGAGCATCCAGTCGGGCTGTGTCACAGCCTGGTACGGCAACTGCTCCTCCCTCACCTGCAAGGCTCTCCAGAGGGTGGTGCGGTCTGCACAACGCATCACCGGGGGCAAACTACCTGCCCTCCAGGACATCTACAGCACCTGAGGTCACAGGAAGGCCAAAAAGATCATCAGGGACATCAACCACCTGAACCACTGCCTTTTCACAACGCTACCATCCAGAAGACGAGGTCAGTACAGGTGCAGCAAAGCTGGGACAGAGAAACTGAAAAACAGCTTCTATCTCAAGGTCATCAGACTGCTAAACAGCAATCACTAACTCAGAGAGGCTGCTGCCTACACTGAGACTCTATCACTGGCCACTTTAATAAATGGATCACTAGTCACTTTACACAATGCCACTCTAAATAATGCCACTTTATGTTTACATACAGTATCTTACATTACTCAAATCACATGTATATACTGTATTTTATTCATAATGTTCACATATCTTACATTACTCATATTTTATACCATCTATTGCACCTTGCCTATGCCACTCGGCCATCGCTCATCCATATACTTACATGTACATATTCTCATTCACCCCTTTAGATTTGTGTGTATTAGGTAGTTGTTGGGGATTGTTAGATTACTTGTAAGATATTACTGCACTGTCGGAACTAGAAGCACAAGCATTTCGCTACACTTGCATTAACATCTGCTAACCATGTGTATGTGGCAAATAAAATTTGATTTGATTTGATGGCTAACCCTACTCCCTTTCCCTGTCGACTACAGGCCAGCGGCGAGAGAGTTTTTCTACTGATTGGCCGGCCCAGTAAGCCTACCCCTCCACCAAGCTCCACTTCCAACAGAGACCTGTACTGCCATGACCACTTCCTCCCCAATCACCACCACCACCACCACTACAGCTTTTCCCCCAGCCCCAGCCCAGTGCCTACCTGTGCCCACCTGGCTCGCTCCAGCACCCACAGAGTGAGTACACACACCTGAAGGGAGTGTGTGTGTCTGACTGTGTCTTTTCATGTGTATCTTTGTAACGACCTCTCTTATCGTGTGTGTGTGTGTGTGTGTGTGTGTGTGTGTGTGTTTGTGGTGGTGTTGTGTGTGTGTGTGTGTGTGTGTGTGTGTGTGTGTGTGGTGTGTGTGTGTGTGTGTTGTGGGTGGTAGGACCTGTCCCAGTGTGTGACTTGTAAGGAGAAACACATCACTGTTAAGAAGGAGCCTCATGAGTCTCTGTGGTATGACCGTGGCCGGGGGCGGGGCAGCAAGAGCGGCGAGCTGCCCATCTTTGTGACCAGCGTCCAACCACACGGCTGCCTGTCACGTGATGGACGAATCAAACGGGGTGAGTAATGGCTCACATCCCCCAGTGGGAGCTTCTGGTATTATTCTCAGGCCTAATTCAAGTTGTCAGTTTTAGGTTTGGCTCTCTTCCTGTGCTCATTATCTGTTCAGCTGAAGTCTCAGAGGTCAGTGTCTCTCAGGACTACTTGTTCCTAACTAACTGTTCTTCTCTGTCCTTTTTGTCCCTCCCTCTGTTTCCCCTCTCTTTTTTTCCTCTCTCTCTCACACACACGCACGCACGCACGCAACCACACACACACACACACACACACACACACACACACACACACACACACACACACACACACACACACACACACACACACACACACACACACACACACACACACACACACACACACACACACACACACACACACACACACACACACACACACACACACACACACTCTCTCTCTCATTCCCTCCAGGTGACATCCTCCTGAGTATCAATGGTCAGGACCTGACCTACCTGAGCCACAGTGAGGCGGTGGGCACCCTGAAGGCCAGCGCAGCATCGCCCTCCGTCCAGCTGAGGGCGCTGGAGGTCAGCATGGTGGAGGAGCCGGGCCAGGTTCAGAGCCCCGAGGACCAGCTGTTTCCCCCACACCACCACACACACAACTCAGACTACGACTCCTCCTGGTCCCCTTCTTGGGTCTTGTGGCTCGGCCTGCCCAGGTACAGAGAATATAACCCTCACACACACACACCTGTTTGGGTTGGACTCACTTGGGGTGTTTGGGATATTGGGAGTTTGTGTGAAAGTATTGCTTTGACTTATTTAGTGGTTTCATGTTAGTGTAGGTGATGCTGAGGAGAGGAAGACCTTTTAGACTATTGAAGTCCACCTGAAGTCATCTGTGGAGATTGTGTTTGAGTGTGTGAGGTATTGGAATGTATATGTCTTTCGTTTCATGTGTCAGTATTATGTGTGTGAGCCAGGGTGTGTGTGTGTTACGTAAGGAGGTCCATATGGGGGATTATGTTTGTGTGTGTGTTGTCCTGAACTGTGCTGTAGTGTGGATTATCAACTGAGAGGCATGTGGTGACATCCCCAATGTCTCTCCAGAATTCCTCCTTCTGAGACTGAGTCTTTTTTTCTTACGCTCTCTCCTTTTCTTCTGCTGTCTTTCTTTGTTTCTCTCCCTCCCTCTGAATCACCCTTACTCTATCGCTTTCTTTCCCTCCCTATCTGTCTCTCTGTTTCCTCCCTCCTTTTCTGTCTTTCTCTTGCCCTCGTTCCCCATTTCTCTCCCTGCTCCTCCCTCTATCTTCCCCCCTGTCTCTCGCCCTCTCACTAAAACACTGGCTCATTCTCTCCGTCCATCTCTCTCCCTTTGTATTCTCTCTCTCTCAGCTACCTTCACAGTAGCCATGAGATTGTTCTGCGTAGAAGTCACCCTGGGAGCTGGGGCTTCAGCATTGTCGGGGGATACGAGGAAAACCATAGCAACCAGGCATTCTTCATCAAGACCATTGTCCTTGGAACGCCTGCATACTACGATGGCCACCTCAAGTAAGCCTTCAGTCATGTTGTTGGGTTGTGAGCATATACTCACATTTCCGTTCTTTGTAAGTTAATTGTCAATAAAGTACATCTTATATTATCTTACATATACACTGTATTAGGTACACCATCTAGTACCGGTTCGGACCCCCCTTTGCCTCCAGAACAGTCTGAATTCTTCTGGGCATGGAAACATTGCTCAATTGGTAACAAGGGACTTAACATGAGCCATGAAAACATTCCCCACACCATTCCACCACCCCCACCAGGCTGTACCATGCCTGCTGCTTATGCCAAATCCTGACTCTGCCATCAGCATGATGCAACAGGAACCGGGATTGGATGGACCAGGCGATGTTTTTCCAATCCTCAATTGTCCAGTGTTGGTGATCTTGTGCCCACTGGAGCCTCTTCTTCTTGTTTTTAGCTGATAGGAGTGGAACCCGGTGTGGTCGTCTGCTGRAGTAGGACCGTCGAGTTGTGTGTTCCGAGATGCCGCTCTGCAGACCACTGTTGTACTGCGCCGTTATTTGCCTGTTTGTGGCCCACCTGTGAGCTTGTCCGATTCTTGCCATTCTCCTTCTACCTCTCATCAATAAGCTGTTTTTGCCCACAGGACTGCCACTGACTGGAGCTTTTTTGTTTGTCTCATCATTCTCGGTAAACCCTAGACACTATCGTGTGTGAAAATACCAGGAGGCCGGCCATTTCTGAGATACTGGAACCGGAGCCCTTGATATCAATGATCATACCACTCTCAAAATCGCTTAGTTCAATAGTTTTGCCCATTATAACGTTCAATCGAACAGTCACTGAATTCCTTGGTGCCTGTCTGCCTACTTTAAAGAGCAAGCCATGGCCATGTGACTCACTGTCTGTTGGAGCAAACCATTTTCATGAACGGGGGGGTGTACTTAATAAACTGGTGTATATCTACTGTATGTGGTCCATCCATGTTGATGTGCCCCTCTGTTCCCTAGGTGTGGGGACATGATAGTGGCGGTTAATGGACTGTCTACGGCTGGAATGAGCCACTCAGCCCTGGTACCCATGCTGAAGGAGCAGCGTAGCAGAGTGGCTCTCACCGTGGTCTCCTGGCCTGGCAGCCTGGCATAGCATCATGCCATACTGAAATTACTGTAGACTGGATCTAACCAGGGCCAAATCAGGACTGCATCGAAACCAGGCTATGGCGCCAAATCATACCATACTGAAATTGTTTTAGATTGGACATACTGTAACCTGGGCCAAATTACAGACTTCATCAAACCAGGCTAGAGGAAACCTGGCCCTACTGAGCAAAATCACTTGATACCAGGCCGGACTGTGTCAGCCCCACAAACAGACTGTGTTCATATGGTCATGTTATCGGGACTATCTGTTAAAGGACAGTACATAGTCTCTGGACTGCAGTAGAAGAAACCAAGGGTGTGTTCAGGTGGCTGCAACATTAGATAGAAATTCATTGCATAGAACAGAAGATTCTCTGCCATGTAGAATGATTTAGATCAGCTCTAGGCCATGTATTTCTGTCTGAAACGTTGCTAAGGTTATCAGGAGAAAAATGGGATAAACTTTTCACCTACTCGCTCCAACTGAATAAACCCAAGGCCTTACTCTGGGGGCCCAAGCGCCCTGGACACAGCGTTAGGCCTCATCACCATGATGACCCAGCCATCAGCTCCCTAGGGTTTACTTGTGGATTCTGCCATTTGATAAATATTTTCCACAGAGGGCATTTGGAGTCAGTTCTTACCCACATCGTCATACTGAAGGAGGAAAACACTGCTAGTGGAATCATTTCAGCACCTGGATGTGTTCAGGAGAGGTAATAGATTCCAAATCCTCTGATGACTGGGTTCTCTGTAAATTATTTCTATGAAGTTGCTGTTAAATTGCTCTGCCGTTATTTGTTGGGTTATCCCTGTGCTGTGAGGTGTTTTATGGTCTTATCTTCACACCACTGGCTCTGGCAAACAGGCTACGCTAGGCAGTCTGGAGCCGGTAGTGGTACTCKAGCCTACTCTTCCGTTCGGCAGGGTTAATACCGGCCTGGCACCCAAACAAAATCTTTACCCATCTAACAATACCACGACAATTTCCATTGGTGTTCTGTGAGAACTATTGGAGTGGTGCATTTCAAGCACACTGATGCAATTTGTTCACTGTCACCAACCCCCTACAGATTGGCCATTAGTGAACAGGTAGATCTAGTGGCCGCTTGAACAATGAGAAGGCAGTCGGCGGCTAGATCAGGTGGGACCACTAGCCACTCAGGGCTAGTAAGTGTGAATAGGCACAAGGCCGATAAAGTGGTTTCCTCAGTTTCTGGGATGCCACATGTCCTACTTGTATCCTAATTATTAAACTTCTAGTCTATCAAATAAGCCAGTCATTTTGCTTACCAAATACATCTCCATGAAAAAAATAACCTGCTGGAGAAGACAGATTTTGGGCCCAGTTCTCACACTTCCCAGGATGGAACAGACTTGATAATCTACTTTTAAAGTAAAGTATCATGTGCGACACCATTGGGTATTTGTAAAGTGTCATAATGGTTATGTAATGCACTAACAGACAAGGAGCCAGCCATGCATTGGTGAGGATTTATTAGATAAGTGTTCAATACATAAACTGAAATTCAGCTCTTGAAAACTAACTAAACTGCTTGACAAATAGCAAAGAATAGGTTCCTGTTCCACAGGTTTCAGATTACTACCCCCCCCCCCCCATGGTTCTGATGGACCAGTCCAGGTTAGAGTAGCCCAAGCTGGTGTTATGATGTAGAGTAGCCCAAGCTGGTGTTATGAAGTTGGTCAGCCAGTCTGCTGGTCTCAGCCTGTGTGGAGGCTGGCCCCAACTTCATCTTCTGAATCAAAGGCTTGTTCTTTTTAGGGCGCACCTTCTGCAAAAGGAAAAAAAAAGCAGTGGTTTATAATATTACATGTAGTGATGTTATTCATCCTCCATATACCCAACAATACCAGCGTTTACCTGCAGCTTTTTCCTCTCTGGGTCATGAACCACTCGGTGTCGTCTCAAACTCTCCTAAGGAAAATAAAAACATTTAGCTTAACACCAAATATTCCACTCAGACAGATTGAGTTCTGCAAAACTATTTGCGAAGTGACAGGATACCATATTGTAACTTGAGTCTTGTCCCATGAGTTCACCTGCATAGCGAAGCGCTTGCCACAGCCTTCGTGGGTACAGGAGAATGCCATCTTGCCCTCATGGTCTGACACAACGTGGTTCTCCAGTTTGAAGTGGGTGGTGAAGGTCTTCTCACACCCAGCGTCGGTGCACTGGAACACCCTCTTGGGCACACCAGAGTGGACCCGCAGCTGGTGCTGCTTCAAAAACCATGCCTCCAGGAATATCTTACTGCAGCCATCACACTGTAGCTTGACTTAACACAGAACCGGTGAAGACTTTACAATTGGATCAGTTTAAAATCTATATAATAATTCATGATCATGTGAGAGGACCACAAGACATGCAAAGGGATGAGTTGCAGCATGGTCAAGAGGGTGGCAGTGTTGGTGTTTGAGGGCCTACATACTTCTGTGCACAGCTTTCCTGTGCTTCTGATACTCTGACCAAGTCTTCCCCTGGAATGGACAGTCCTCCACAGCACAGGGGTAACCTGGGAAAGAGAAATAGATAAAAATGTATGAAACATCCACAGGACCTCTGATAAGACTTGAGATGGGTATGTGGCATGTGTAGGGCTCACCTTGGTGTACTTTCTCATGGCGCTTCAGTTGTCCGGGAGCAGCAAATTCTCTTACAGCCCTCAAAGATGCACCTATGGGAAAGGGTCAGAGTTCAGCCTGATGTGGTAGAGTCTACATTCTCTTGTAGAGGCCAGTGTGTTATACTTACTGAAAAGGCAGCAGCTGTGTGTGTTTAATCTGGTGTGTTTTGAGTTGGTTCTTCTTATTGAACTCCATCCCYCAATGCACATGGTCACACTAGAACATAATTTACAAACCTTTGAATGAAAATTAGCAAGAGGACCATTTGTCGTAGTCCAACATTACCTCCACTATTCCTTCAGCCACACCTGGAGGTGGAAGTCAAGGCATTTAGAATCTCATGTTCACCCATCAACTGTTTCAGAACAGTGTCAAATTAAACCGAAGGCAAAAGGGTGATGAATGTGAAACTCAGTTTAGCCGAGTCATGAAAACGTGGCGGTGCAGTCAACCATGTAGGCAATGCAATGCACATAAACGTTGCTTGTCTGTCGTTAATGTTGTTACAATTTTTCCCCCCCCACTTACTCTGCATGTTGTCTGGTGATGGTCATTCAGCTGGTTGAAATTAGACAAACTAACCGCAGGAAAATATTAAACAGGCAAAACACAGGTCTACTTCTGTGGCAAGATGTCTGCCTATGACCGAAGGCAAGTGCACAAGACTACATGCACACATACTAACAGATGTTTACATAGTTTAGAGCATGGGCTTCAGTGCTGGTGCTCTAAATAAAACTCAAATTTCAAGCAGCAGTAGAATAAATTCAAATGTAAATTCATTAAACATTCTGGCTTAAGGAAAATGTCCACGATTTTTGCAGAGCTTTGTTTCAGACTAAACCAAGTGGTATCAGTGATTCATTAGGTGCGTCAGTCTGACTTCGGTTTTGCCAACCTTATAGTGCTTCTCCTGGTGCTGGTGAATGCGAGCTATGTGATTCTTCATGCTGGCATGTGAGACAAAGGCCTCGGAGCATCCTGCAGCCTGACACCTGCAGACGCACAGAAACAGATGAGTGACCGGAGGGAAGGTTGGAAGAGGAATAATGAATTGCATGACTCAGAGCACAATGGGTTAGCGCTACTACTCAAGTTCATTCAGAAACATTTGGTTCAAAACCATTTACAACTAAACCCTAGCTTTGGTGCTAGTTTTTACTTTAGCCAACTGACTGTCCACCAAATCACTTGGAAAGGCAACAATGAAATATTGAAGGCAGGAACAGCCATACAGGCTCATACACAACCGGTCATTGACCGTGAACCATTGCCCTATAGGATAGTGAAGCTTCATACTCACGTGTATGGCTTCTCTCCACTGTGGCTCAGCCCGTGTCTGGTGAGCTGGTAGCGGGTACAAAAGCTCTTGTCACAGTTCTCGCACGAGAAGGGTTTCTGTCAAAGAGAAATGTGACCAAGTAACAAAACAATATAGTACGTTTTTCTGACCGCAGACATTAATTCACGTTCAGTTGTATTTCACTTACGTCAATAGGCTAATTCTTTCTGATTAACATAAATGTTAAATTCAGTACATAGATCTGATCTGGACCATCTGTTGAAAGATGCCAGCTGGGCAGGATAGGTACTCACCAAACCTGTGTGCTTGCAAAGATGGGCATCTAATTTCCATGATTTATTGAAGGTGGCATTGCAGTTGACAAAAGAACAAATAAAGCTTCTTTGGACTTGAATCCTTTCCCCCATCTTTAATTGTACAGATGACAGTGTTTTGATAACGCAAAACCAATACGGCAGGTCGTTTACCGGCCTACATGGGTCAACACACCTGAGGACTATATATTTTATTGGGCGATACCACTGTTGGATAATACAGGGGTGTTTCAATCCACGCAATGGAAAGTGAACAAAATAGAAAGCAAAGTCTGGCTCTGTAATAGCCTAAATTAATTTCAGGTCTAAGTACTATCATTATTTTGGTGAAATATTGATGATTTATAAATTAATATTGGACACCTGCTTCGTGATTTTATTCAGCCATCACCCTACATTTGAACGTAGTTAGTTCCTGATTGGAGGAGGTTGGAACAGTGAATTGCTGTGCATTTGTAACGGATGTGAAATGGCTATCTAGTTAGCGGTGGTGCGCGCTAATAGCCTTTCAATCGGTGACTTCACTTGCTCTGAGACCTTGAAGTAGTGGTTCCCCTTGCTCTGCAAGGGTCGCGGCATTTGTGGAGCGATGGGTAACGATGCTTCGTGGGTGACTGTTGTTGATGTGTGCAGAGGGTTCGTGCGAGGGGATGGACTTTAAAGTTAAACTGTTACACATTGACGCACACCTGACTTTAAAACAGCATATAGCAAGGTACTGTAAAGCGTAGACTGATTATTTGATCTGGTTATGGTATATGTGAGAGCATGGGCAGCACAATTGAGGCCATCTCCATTTTGAAGTAGTCCATTTTCTTCTTCTACTACTTCTATGAGTTGGTAAACAAACTGAAAGGCTGCATACTGCCACCTGAAATGTATTGTTTGAACAGGTATAAAGCCATGGTTGGCGATTTTCTGCCACCTGCAGTTATGAAATGTTTGCTAACAAGCAAGTATGGTGTAGAGAACCATTGTACTGTCTAAACTGCTGTGAAATATATTTTCTAGAACCCACAATATTGTATTTTCAACTGTTTGAAGCTGGTGTACAAATTTGAAAGTAAAAGACAGAAATAGTGTAACAGTTTAAATTTAGTCCGTCCCCTCGCCCCGGGCGCGAACCAGGGACCCTCTGCACACATCAACAACAGTCACCCACGAAGCATCGTTACCCATCGCTSCACAAAAGCCGCAGCCCTTGCAGAGCAAGGGGAACCACTACTTCAAGGTCTCAGAGCAAGTGACGTAACCGATTGAAAGGCTACTAGCGTGCACCACCGCTACCTAGCTAGCCATTTCACATCCGTTACAATAGCACACAAGAGAACAGCTCTACTACTTCTTAGACTTGCTTTTCAATGAGAATGACAGATTTATAACCCACGTTTCAATGTGAATTTGGTTGGGTCATCCAAAAAGTTACATATTGCACCTTTAAACTTACATTCATGGCCTACTATGAAATAGGCTACTGCTTGAGATTGAGGCAAAATAGCCTCTTGCAAATGGATGTGATTGGGTTTCTGGCTCTGATTWCCAAGACCTAGATTAGTCCTATCTGTTATTGGTGAATTCAGTAGACTAGACTAGTCATTGATCATTTTTACTGAACAGCAGTTGTTGCAATTCAGGTCTTTGAGCTTGCCTGTCTCTGATTGATTGTAGGTTTTAAAACTGTCATGCAGGCTCCTGACACTGCATCGCTATCTTCTGTCTGTGGTGTGTGTGTGCGCGATTGTAGTCTGAGCTGAGCGACTGTCTGTCTCCAGTCTTCACACACCCGTTACATTTACAGCCCTAATCGTGATCTTATCAACCTCCTCCATATTGTTCTATGATAGGTGTGATTTAGTCACAACCCAGTCTTCATTCTCCTGCTCTGTCCCAATGTGATGCTCTTCAAACCTGACTCCTCCAATCCTGTTGACAGTTCAACCCACTCCCAATTCTATGACGCTGCTCTTTATTTAGACTTAATTGGATTAACAGTATACTATGTTTCCACAAGGATACTTTAGTTGTGAATTCAGGAAAGCTTGACACAAATCAGAAAACAAAAGTGAAAATCTTCAATCCAATATGGTGTGTACATTACCTAACGACTAGAGACCAACTACCATGCATGTACCATGATCTGGTGTGAAATCTTAGTATGGCTTCTCTGAATGAGGCCTATTGAGAACCCCAGGGCGGTACCTCTGCTCCCTCCACGCTTCAGGTCACCCGGCCTCTGTCGGCCGCCATCGTTATCAGCCTTTCCACCTCCACGTCCGGTCCCCGACTGTCCCAATCCCTTCACTGACAGGGGACTGGATCGATAACCCTGGGTCTGTATCTGTGTATGGTCATGGTCTACACTGATAACCACTCCTGGCAAGTGAAGGTGGAAGAAAGACCCTATCTGTCCACTATGACCTAGAGAGATACAGTGCATTCTGTGTAATCAGGCCAGAGACAAAGAAAGAGAACTGAGAGAGAGAGAGAGATGAAACTAGCAGGATTGAGAGAACATGAAATCATGGAAACTGTGATTGGAAGAGAGAGACACAATCTGATGTCTGTCGATATATCATCCCATATGGCTTCAGCACTCCACCGTCTACCAGTGGTGTGTGTTTGTGAGGCTTCTGCTCTCCACCGTCCACCAGTGGTGTGTGTTTGTGAGGCTTCTGCTCTCACGTCCACAGTGGTGTGTGTTTGTGAGGCTTCTGCTCTCACGTCCCAGTGGTTGTGTGTTTGTGAGGCTTCTGCTCTCCACCGTCCACCAGTGGTGTGTGTTGTGAGGCTTCTGTCTCCACGTCACCAGTGGTGTGTGTTTGTGAGGCTTCTGCTCTCCACCGTCCACCAGTGGTGTGTGTTCTGTGAGGCTTTCTGCCTCTCCACCGTCTACCAGTGGTGTGTGTTTGTGAGGCTTCTGCTCTCCCACCGTCTACCAGTGGGTGTGTGTTTGTGAGGCTTCTGCACTCCACCGTCCACCAGTGGTGGTGTTTGTGAGGCTGCTGCTCTCCACCGTTACAGTGGTGTCTGTTTTGGAGGCTTCTGCTCTCCACGTCTACCAGTGGTGTGTGTTTGTGAGGCTTGCTCTCCACGTCTACAGTGTGTGTGTTTGTGAGGCTTCTGCTCTCCACCGTCTACCAGTGGTGTGTGTTGTGGCTTCTGCTCTCCACCGTCTACCAGTGGTGTGTGGTTTGTGAGGCTTCTGCTCTCCACCGTCTACCAGTGGTGTGTTGTTTGTGAGGCTTCTGCACTCCACCGTCACCAGTGGTGTGTGTTTGTGAGGCTTTCTGCTCTCCACCGTCTACCAGTGGTGTCTGTTTGTGAGGCTGCTGCTCTCCCCGTCTACCAGTGGTGTGTGTTTGTGAGCTTCTGCTCTCCACCGTCTACCAGTGGTGTGTGTTTGTGAGGCTTCTGCACTCCACCGTCCACCAGTGGTGTGTGTTTGGGTGATGCTCTCCACGTCTACCAGTGGTGTCTGTTTGTGAGGCTTCTGCTCTCCAACTTCTACGCAGTGGTGTTGTTTGTGAGGCTTCTGCTCTCCACCGTCTACCAGTAGTGTCTGTTTGTGTGGTTAATGTGTGACAGACAGGGTCGATATGGCTGCTCTGYGCTGCTGGCTGAGTTGACAGCCTCAATCTGTATGTCAAATGTGTGTGATTAAGGAGCACATAGTAATTCTCTGCTTTTACCCACAAGTCCCGTTCCACGCTCCCCCTCTCCTCACTCACTGTCCCTCAGACTGTTTACTTTTTCCTCCTTCAATCAGTAACTCCCATGAGTCAGCGCTCCAGATGAAGGCCTGTTCTGTCTGTGACAGCAGATTCACACACACAGCATATGTTTGACTATCCTTGTGGGTAGTACATAACATGTATTTCCAATCAAAATCCTATTTTGCATAACCCTAAATCTTAAATAGCCTTTGTCCTCGTGGGGACCAGGGAAATGTCCCCATGAGGGAGAATCATCCTTGTTTTAGTATCCTTGTGGGGATTTCCATAGCAATACAAGCCCACAGTTTCTGGAAGTTTCCTTATTTCTCTCACACTGTCATATCCTTGTATATTCTATCTGGCAGGACTGATATCACTATGAGGAAAGATGAAACAGTAGGTCCCAACACCATACTGTTATCTGTACAACACCCAGGCCTCAATGTAGTCTATATTGATCAATAAGCAGGGATTTGGATGTGCCTTGCTGATTGATCACATTGATTTTGGGTTCATGTGTAACCCCAGCTTGTGTTCATTCAGCTTGTTGGAGACTTATTACACCAGTTTGATAAGGCAGGTGTCTGTACCTTCTGCCCTTAGGGAGACAGCTAAGGATAACAGAGGGTTYTACAGCCTCCCGCGACCCAGCTATTTATTTTAGTTCTCTAGTGGACATCCGTTTTAAGTCCGTATCTCTGAGGCCATACATGCCACTGTATTAAGTCCGGTTGTCCTTTTGGAAGGACATTCTATGATATAATTTTCAATGATATCACGCGTGGGGTTGTGATATTGACCACTATATTTTCCTGGTTCTTAAAAAAATATCTGGAGTCAAAATTAGTACATTTAAAAAAAAGTGTGTGTAATTATTACTTACAATTTTTGTGAGTTTGATATTCAAATTGTTTCTAGTAAGTGAATATCTCAGGACTAGTTAAGTGAGTTGTTATCAAGAAATGCCCTTTGTAGTGGACATTTCAAAAAGCAAAGTGATAAATTGTCATATCTTAAATTCACAATATGCCTCATTATACCTGAATATTTTTTAAACACTCGAGAGTCTGTTTGTGCTCTTCCTCTCTACACTACTACAACCCTTCCAGCTGCTGCTACCATCTCAGGAAACTGGTCCTAATTGGAGTAAATATTGGGTAAAGTACTGAGGGTGGGATGAGATAACATAGTGTTTGTCAGATATCCAGTCAGCCATTCAGCCTCCACTGATTAAACAGCACARGTCAAGATACGACAGGGGTGGTCACTACACACACACCAACCACAGAGTACACAGTCACACACACAAACTGCAGAACACGACACACACACAACAGTGTGACTGCATGGTCACATAACCAGAAAGATGGAACACCTGAATGAAGAACAATGCATGCAATGTATACTCTATTGATTCTCAGCGATTCTCAGTGTCAAATTAGTGTTCTCTACTCATGTGGTTATATTTGTCCTACTTCACGGTGTGAAATATGCATGTGTGATATGGATATTTTTTTATCTCTCCGAGACATCTTCCAATAGTGGAGTCATCTAGGACACAATCACTGTTTAGTGCACTGCTTTCTCTGGAAATATAATCCCAGTATCTGCTCATCAGCATGCATATAGGTACCTGGGTATTCAGTCACGGGAATGTAATTTCTCACATTGAAAACCAAAGCGGCCTATCACAGCTCATAAGCTTAAGTAACACTGCACTTATCCTGGTGCACATTGCCCTCTGCTGGACTGACTGGCATTCCAACAGACATTCAAGGGGAACATTGAACAGGGCGCAAAGTTCAAAACGGTGTAAGTAGATTGATAATTTGGCACAAATCAGGTCTGCCTTGTACATTGACACATTTACATGTTCAAGCTATTCCACTCAATATACACCAGATTGTCTGCTTTATTTTGGGCAAGCAATTGCCTGCACATGTACATTTTTGGGATTGGGTAACTCAAGTGTAGTATTCTTAGTGTACTTTGAGACTTGTGCTCGTCATTCTCAGCTCGCCGGTGAAATAGAAATAGCATTTAATTTCACTTCACTCTGAGTGATCAATGGAGGAGAATCATCACTGAACGACAGCAGCAACATTGGTCTCCCTGGTTAGACTCTACATTATAACTAAACTAACACTCAATCTTCCCACTTTCTCTCCCCCAGTCTTTGACATGCAGTAATAATGACTAACCCATGGTGTAATGCATCCATGTGTGCAAGCATAAGAGACTCAGGTCCACACAAATCATTGTGTATAAACAGTTTTATTTTGGTCAGCACAGTTATGCCATGAACTCATAAGGGATGGGCTCC
This sequence comes from Salvelinus sp. IW2-2015, assembly GCF_002910315.2. NCBI lineage: Eukaryota > Metazoa > Chordata > Actinopteri > Salmoniformes > Salmonidae > Salvelinus > Salvelinus sp. IW2-2015. Next base: position 1,535,436 of record NC_036867.1, read on the forward strand.
AGCAGCTGGGGTTCGTTGCCCTTGGTGCTGACGAAGCGGGCGTCACGAGGAGCCGTGGGCTGCAGGGGAGACCAGGAGGAAAGGACAAATGTATAGATGAGATGCCACTACTTCAAATACAAACAATTCAAAGGACTATGTATTAGAAATAATGACATGGCTGAATTAACATTACAGAATGCGTCAACCAAGCAACAACTGTATTCACGCAATATTCCAATAGATCAGCATTAGTGTCCATTTTACATCTTCAATCTGGACTGTTTATGTAGAAAAGTGACAAACAAACATGGTCCTGGAGAGTGTACAGGACACTTAGAGCATTTAAACACTACTGCTAATGGCCCAGGTAAATGTGCTCTCCATACCTGGCGTTTCAGTTCCACCCAGGTGCCCTTCTGCTTGGCCTCCACCTTCCTCTTCTCGTTCTCCTTGACGCGCTGCAGGAAGCTGTCCCTGCTCTTAGAGTGCTTCACATGCTCAATACGCACGTTGATCCTCTTGGCCAGGATCTTACCCCTACAGAGAGAAGGGGACATGGCTTTCAGCTCGGAAATAAAATTCAGAGACAAAAGGCTACTGGTCACTTACCTATGACATGTAAACAAAGTAATTGACATCCTGACTTAACAGAAAACATTACACTTTCAATGAATGGCGAAATAATCCGGGGGGGAAATAAGTCTTTAACAACCCTAGTTCAAACGTACAGTAAGTACTTGGCCGGGTGCTGAAGGACCGTGAATGACCACTAAGGTCAGCCCTGGTTTCAAAGTGAAGACAGGGTTCAGATGCCACAGACTTCTGCAAACATAAACCTTCCTTTACAAAGAAATCAAATGCCACTTCAATATAAGAGCATCCCATAGCCAAGCTGGAAACGGATAGTGACAATATGACATACCCCTCCACACATTGTACTTACTTGACCTGCTTGTTGACAATGATGCCAACAGCATGTTGGGTTACGTTGTAGACTCTACCCGTCTTGCCGTGGTAGCACTTGTGAGGCATTCCTTTCTGGATGGTACCTGTACCCTGGAGGAGACATTCACAATCTTAAGAATTCTGTTGGGGAAGTCCAAAGAGAAAAATATAACTAATTCAGTGTAAGTGCAGTCACAACCAGTAAACACTTAGAAAGGTGGAACAAAGCCTACCTTGATGTCAACGATATCTCCCTTTCTGTAGATACGCATGTATGTAGACAAGGGAATGGGGCCTGAGGAACAAAGTACATATATTATACACAGCCAACCAAAACTCCATTCTAAGATGGCCTCAAGAGTAACTAATGAAGTCTACTCGTGTGGATTCATGCCAGAAACACCCCTAACCTTGAATTATTTATTTTAAATAACTTAAAGCAACTTAAGGCATTCCAATAGATCTTCAGTCGTTCTGATATGAACTCACCATGCTTGCGGAAGGCCCGGCTGAACATGTACCTCGTCCCCCTCCTCTTGCCTCTTGTGTTGGTCATGATGCCTGATTACTGGAACATGGATATTCACACGTCAGAGAAACCCAATGGCAAAGTATAAATTATTTATTACAGTGGCTGTAAAATGTAAGGTTACAGGTTAGCTGAGAATTATGTAGACTGATTTAGTCAAGTCAATGGATGCATTACTGTCACATACAAAAACGTAATTAAACCCTGTCTATGATATTTAGCTAGTTAGCTTACAATAACCTGGTCTGACTAACCGTCACCTGACAACTGCAATCTGTTGACAAAGTTAATTTGACTGCAAAGAAACTCCACACCGTTAGCTTAGCTACTATAACGTTAACAAAAAATTACAAGGGGACATTAAAATATGGCAACGTGAGTCAAAATACAAGATTTACGACACAGATCTACCTAAAGCTAATTAACTCTCAAACTATCCAAAACCGATAGCGCTTAATTTCCCCTGATTGACAAAATAACTTTGCTTCAACGTGACAGTTGTTATTTTATAGGTCATGACATATTTGCTGTCTGGCTATTCCATTTTAAATTCCTAAAAACCGGCTAATTTAGCGAACACTGTAGTGGCTAGGCCCACATGTGAAGCCACGCTGCTACCCCATTCATTAATCATGCCAATATATGCCATACAGACGTTCGTTAACGGATTATTTCTGGCCTCAAATGTAGAGTATGCTTTAACATACTTATATCAATGTCTTTACATACATTTAAAACGATATTTTATGCTTTCACGGGCTGTAAAACGGAACACATCTTACCCCCGTTTGCTCGCAAGATGGCGGGTACAGCGGAAAGAGAGATTGAAAGCCCCGAAACTCCTCCTTCTGAAATAGAATTCAGGAGTGCCTTCATATTGCCCGAACAAAAATACAATTATAGGATGAATTTGTCCCCTTTACGTTGATCTAATGTCAGTTTTGATTTTATACTGTAATGACTAAACTCACACAGGGGTTGGGTAAAATGATGATTTCAGATCAGATAATATTTGACTTCCTATTGGAGTGTTGACGCACTGTGAAGCGTCATGTCAGTGAACTGAGTGGTAAACGACTCATCTGATAGCTAGATACAACTTTTGTTTGCAAAATGAATGGGAGAAATGCATATGTTACTGTACTTGTGCCTAATCGAAATATTTTATTTATGAACTGCTGACCGTGGCAGATTGCTAGCTATATAGCTAGTTATATACTGTAGCTAGCCACACAAGTAAATTGGATTTTCGTTTTCATAACTTAACGTTAACCTGATCAAAGATTCAGTGAGCTTGACTCTGGTTTGACATTGATTACAGTCGTCAATCTCTACACAGCTGTGTCCAGAATTGCATGTGTGGGCATATGTGTGCGTTTCATATTATGTACGCCACAGAACATGGACATCGGAAGGATCTTTTTTAGCACGGCGCTAAGACCAAGCGGAGCTCGCATCGCCAGTCCAGCAGTGGGCCCTCATGAGGGTCCTCCTCGCGTCCGCGCGGTGATTGGGTGGAAGATGGCGCTGGGCGAATGGAAATCCTAATGACAGTTTCCAAATTTGCCTCTTTTTGTACCATGGTGAGTAAATGCATCTACTACACCAAATGTAAAGTGATGTGAGGATGGCATGACAAACCGCGGTTGTGTTGTTTTCATATTGCGTGGCAGGGAAGATGGTTAAAATCTTCTACTTTCCCGTTGCTACCCAGTCACTTTTCGTAGCTAGCTAACGTTAGCTAAGTAGCTTCACTGACACGACAATCTTGTTTCGTTTCACGTTCTTTAGTTAGCCTAGCATCTAAAGAACTACGTTAATATCGTAGCGTAGGTCTACATTGTTATATATTAGCTGTTTATGTATGATCTTACATTTAATTAGCGAAAACAACAAATCAAATGCTGTGCTCATATCCGCCCACAATGTGACCTACTGACCTCACCGCATAGTTCTGCGGCTTCAGCACCGCTGTAGTTACCGCGTTTAGCTTACACATTCATTTTGTAGTAAAACAGTGTGGGTGTCAAGGCATTGGACACAACACCCATAGTTCATTGTCAAATCTTAACAAAGTTTATGGTCACATTGTAAAATGCATTTGCTCACACCTGTACTTTTCCTGGATGTCAATATAATTTAGGTTAGCAAACTTTTCCAGATAGCTAGTTTTAGTTAACTACGGTGAACAATGTTGTGACTGATGGATGATACAGTGAGTTATTCGTTCCCTATTAGGAAAACCTATAAGCCACTTTTGACTTTGGAACATGATGCAGTGTCGCGTAGATCGAACAATGACAAGTTGTCTGCGCGTTAGATTTGCTTCTTACAAGAACCGACAGTTGTTGATGGCCGTTGTCTTGCAAGATTAATCCGTGAACCCCTCATGTAGTCAATTAAACTCGAGTTGGATAATTGCTATTGTGGCTATATTATATTTATGTGTCATATTACAAGCGCTGTGCCCGGTCGCATAGTAGAAGTCTATAGGCTCAGGATTAAAGTTCGCCATTTATGACAAGATGCGATTATGGTGCGACAGGTATGCCGCTTATAAGACTATGTCAGTCATTTGTTGCCTCTCTAAATATTATAATCAAAGATTAGGTGTGATAGTGTTCCAATAGTGAGCATTAGTATATATGGATTTCTAATAGGCTTCATTACAACAACTTCACAAGAGAACCATGTCAAAGAAAACTTATTCACAGCACTTTGTTTCTGTAGATGTCCAGAGCAGTTCCGCCTATATTTCGTTCTAACCATGCTCTAGGAGAGAAAGAGATGCTCAGGAGTAGGCGAGGTCTCCGATGTCACGGAGACTTACTTGTCGGCTTGTGTTCAAGCTGCTTAAAAAGATGAGAAGATGCTTTAGGGTGATGAGTTTCACATGCACATTCTGCATAAAATGTGTTAGTTAGACAAGTCACTGTGCCTTCTGTCATATTAGGATGTGTTATCTAAACAAGTGTAGGGGCTGATGTAAGACAGGTTGTTTGCTCTAGATAAGCACACTCTCTGGATCATATCGACGTTACATGGCTAATATTCCCACACTCTTTCTATTTCGATTGTCTAAACACAGTGGTACTTGTAAGGACTCACGTCTCAAGCGCAGTGGTTTTGTAGGCTCTCTGAGACCAGATCCTCGAAGTTCTCAGGGAGAAGATCCTTTGGCCATGACGCGCAGCCAGCCCCGACGCAAGGAGAAACCTGCTGACCTGCCTGAGACCAACCCATTGTTTCCACAGTAATCGCCAACCAGACAGCGTGAATGTGACTGAGTGAGCACCCTAACGAAAAGATTAATGGTGCACGTAGCCGCTCTTGAATACGCGTAAAGAGGACTAGGTGTGGTTGTGTGTAGCTACAAAGGAAAAGGTAGGGGTAGTTATGAAGTGATTGCATTCAGGAAAGGGGGGAATAGCGAGAAGAAGTGGCAATGTACGTAGTGAAAGACAAAATTTTGGTGTTGTGTCGTAAGAGATTGTGGAAGTATGTGTTACGCGAGTAAGAGAGGAATTGAGGTGATTACCACAAAGCATCACTGTGTGTCGTTCGCCTCTCTTCCTCTCCACACCACTCTCCTGCATGACCCTGCCAAAGGTGATTGCGTGTTCGACAGAGCTATAACATACAAATGTCAGGGGTACTGTCGCCTTTCTAATATGAAAGTTCCTAAACACGTACCTAGGGCTCGAATCTTGACTCATTTAGCTGACCCTCGAGCTGCAGGAAAGGAAGAAAGCGTGGCGTTGACAATGCCTAACAATAAGGACTAGGGCCGTGCGTTAAGCAATGGTTCGCGTCGACTCCCAGAACCAACAACATAACAAACCCCTCACAGGCAAGCCCTCTTCCACTCTGTTGGTCAAATATGTACGTCCATGAGGTATCTTCTCAGATGGAGCCCCTCTAAGACCACAGTATCGTTAAACCCCTCTCTTAAATGCACTGCACGGCTGCGTAAGACGATCGTAAGGACAGTGTTGTTGTGTCTAAATATGTATTGGTGATGGGTAAGGGACATGTTTGTCTAAATTGGAGCCTAGTCTGATCTGGTGAGATGCTGTGTTAAGCACTAGTCCCTAGTGGTTCAATTCGTCTATAAGATAGGTTGACTCCACTGTTGTATGTTGTGTCAGCGATGAATTCGGGATCTACTTGTACGTGGATCAGTATTGGTTTATCTTACGCAATATAAGTAGAGAGGATATAGCGGCTCAAGTTCTGTTTATGGCTATGTAAATAGACTGAACAATGATAGTTTTTGTCTTGCTTCTAGTCGATCATTCATGGTGTCTTAATGATTGTTTTCTAGTCCTAACAGACTCTATTCAGCTAAGAAGAGAAGACGTCGGCCGGACCATTTTGCGAGGTAAGGACAGTGGACGATGTTGAAGCAGAACACCTCCCGAATACACACACTGGTCTCAATATGCGTGAACATCTTAGACAGGCACCTAACTACAAGTTATTGACTGGGCATCACATACTGGAAGCGTGAACTAGAGTTGTAGTTTGTTGGCTATACATGTATACTCCGATGTGACTCTAGGGAGGAGTGACCTATAGAATACCCTCTCTCTGTCCTGGTCGCTACTCCCTCACAATTAGGGTGTTTTAGGTATAGACAGCAAGTATCTCATCTGTGCAGTGAGGTATAGGTTCACTACGGTGGAGCCTGAGATAGATCATTGTTTAGACTAAAGAGCAAAGGGAGACAAGGGGATGATCAGCACAAAAGGTCAGTGTTGGCAGTGTGTGTGGACATAAAAGTATTCTTTGCTAAGTTTTTATTGCTACTATAAGGTATTGTGTGCGCCCCAGGATGCGTGTGAAGAAGCTGCCTATGATCCTGGCTCTACACCTGAAGAGGTTTAAGTACATGGAGCAGCTGCAGCGTTACACCAAGCTGTCCTATCGCGTCGTCTTCCCTCTGGAGCTCCGCCTCTTCAACACCTCAGGAGACGCAACCAATCCTGAGAGACTCTACGACCTGGTCGCTGTCGTGGTGCATTGTGGAGGTCAGTATTGTGTCTACAAGGTTGTCTTAAAGTATCCAAACTGACCATAAAGAGTGTGAGTGTGTCCATGACTGCATTGTCTTGTTTTCAATGGCCCAAACCGAGGACACTACATCGCCATTGTGAAGAGTCATGACTTCTGGCTGCTGTTTGATGACGACATTGTAGAGTAAGCTAGTCGTGTGTGTCTGTGCGTGCGTGCAGGAGAACATACATGTGTGCGCCGTTGTGTTTTGTGCGACCCCACTGATCCATGTTGTCTCCTTCCCTCTGCAGAAGATAGACGCCAGGCCATAGAGAGTTCTATGGCCTCACCTCTGAGATCTCCAAGAACTCTGAGTCAGGCTACATCCTCTTCCATCCAGAGACTGACTGGCCCTGGAGAGGACAGCGCCTCCCATTGGAGCGGAGGAGAAAGCCAGTGCAGCATGCGCTCACAGTGGGAATAATGGACCATCTAGTGTATACCCTCAGTGGGGTCACACACACCTGCACAGGTGTCATTCAAACCTGGTATTTGGATCTACTGCAGCTCAACCTCGGAGTCAGTTTCCCTGTCCTAGCCCCCCCGTCTACCTCCCCAAAAACCCTTCACTTAGGCTGGATGCAGCTACAGGGGAGAGTTTTGTCAAAGGATCAGTGGATGTGTATCAAAGTTTTGTTAGTTCAAGGTGTTAATGAGGTTGTACAGAGGTTTTGGGAATGAGGCGTTAGTTAAGCATGAGTGTTTGTGGTGTGGGTGAGTGGGTATTTAATGATTCATGTGTTGTAATATCGACCAGGCGTCTGCACACTCCCTCAGACTGTAACACGGCTTTGTTGCCTGGCTGGGGCCCAGTCAGAGTAGACCAATTTACTGCATGAAGTAGGGAGGCGTGGAGGCGAGTGATTTTCCGATAGAGTGACGAGACTTTTTGGGTTTTGTCTACGGTACAGTAGTTACTGGGGTTTTGTAATTTTGCTACTCTGTGATACAAACACTGTGGGTATTACTGAGTGTAGTATTCAACTTGAATTAATATGAGGAAAGGGAATAAGATATGTATTATATTCATAGGGGGGTGAGAACGAGGCGGGAAGACCCCTTGAGAAGAACATGTATTGACACTATGGTGCACTTTTGATACCTTTTTGTAGGTGTTGTAAAGGTTTATGTGAGGGTTTGCTTGAGAAATGGTCATTGTGAAATGTTCATTTTCTGTTTTAAAGAAAAATTAATAAAAGCTAATAAATAGTGTGTGTGTGACGCAAACGGGTTCCTGGTGCACACTGATGACTCATTTATACTCAGCACTGCCCCTCAGTGGTTGTACCTGGTCACTACAGGTTCATACTGCATCAGCACAATAGCAGTCTATTTTTAAACCATTCACACCTCCAGTCATGATGCTGCAGCCTAGCCCACCCACTGTTGCCTTAACAACAACAACAGGGCTAGATTATGCTAGGGCAGCTCATTGTAGGAGACTAGCCACCTACAGAGACATCTGAATAAATACTTTATCACTGATCTGAGTGTATTACTCAATGGGAATATATTGCAAATGTATTTCCTTTCATTAATGGAAGATTGAAAGCGAAGGCCCTCAAGCACAGAGCAACTGAGAGTGGTTTGGAATAGTGGGATGAGAATTGGGAGGTGGTGGTGGCTGACACAGATTGTAGTTAGAGTAGACATGCCCAGAATAGCAATCCACGGGGGGCTAGGAAGTGGAGAGAAGCGCTCCACATCAAAACTACATGCCATCATTATAGAACTGAAGAAAACAAATTAAAGGGAAAATCAAAAAAATATATATATGTTGGTATTTTCATTAGTCCACTTTTGATATGGTCCCAAAATGTTTTGCATGTTAGCAGTTACATTTTCAAGATATTGGACTTTCAAGATGCAAAGTTTCACTGGCCACATTAAAATGCATTCAATTTGAATTGTAGGAAGTAGAATTTAATTCAAACCAATTAAACTGAGATGTGAAACATGAAAGTCTCATTTGACAAATCTTATCAAAAAGATGTCACTTATTAATGCAATGAATACACATACCATTTAAAATAGCATACTATCTTGATTATAATTCAAATACGTTTTTTTCCTTGTCATGAGATGTTAGAGTGTTCCCTTCCATACTGCTGTGTTTGATCTAATGCATTCTGGGAAATGAATTTTTTTCGGATATTTAAAATATATAATTATAGACAACCCCCAACATGATCTTAGAATGTGACCACTAATGACTTTAATAAATGTAATGTTTCAACCTTATGCTAAATGGTATTGGTAACCATAGGCTACATGATGTTAAAATAAACATTACTATGGTGAATAATCCATTTGAATTTAATTTAAATTAATTTAATTTAATTCGACTTCCTTTCATTCAATTTCAATTAAAATTATTTTTACTTTGGGATGTGGCCAATTAAAATTAAATTGAATTGGAATTAAAGAGCAATTTGCAGCCCAAGTCAGAATTAACCCCAACCCTGTCTCACACATCTGTAGGAAATGGAAATGGTGATATCACACCCAGGTAACCAACCATAACCCGCCCTTGCACTTAAAAAAAGAGAAAGACGCTGGCATTTGCCTAATGCAGTTTCTATGGACCCCTGCAAGGTCGGAGTTCATTTTCTCACGTTAAGCCTAGCACAAAACTAAACAAGGTGTCACAAGGCTGCCATTATTTAGACTGCTGGCTGGTGGCAAAAATGTAATTAATTGTTCAGTAATTAAAGCTGCAATATGCAACTTTTTGGGCAACCAACCAAATTCACATAGATGTGAATTATAGATATGTAATTCTCATTGAAAGCAAGTCTAAGAAGCAGTAGATCTGGAAATGGGGATATCTAGTCAGTTGTACAACTGAATGCATTCAACTGACCTGTGTCTTCCGCATTTAACCCAACCCTCTGAATAAGAGAGGTGCGGGGGCTGCCATAATCGACATCTACTTCTTCGGCGCACGGGGAACAACGGGTTAACTTCCTCGCTCAGCGGCAGAACGACAGATTTTTACCTCGTCAGCTCMGAGATTCGATCCAGCAACCGTTCAGTAACTAGCCCAAGGCTCTAACCACTAGGTTATCTGGTCTATATGCGCTATTTCTATGCTTCCCGTGCTTAAGTTACCTTTTGCATATTTTACTTTCGGTTTTGTACACCAGCTTCGAAACATCTGAAAAAACAATTTTGGTTTTGGAAAATATATTTCACAGCGGTTTAGATGGTACAACGATTCTCTACACGAAACTTGCTTGTTTTGTCATATAAACTGAAAATAGGCAAACTCTTTTTTTTTTGCATAGTTCATCTTTAAAGTTGGAAGTTCAAACATTGCATATTGGAAAATAAATGTTCGATCCAAAGCATACTAATTATTCAACTGTCCTGTATAGCCTATCTGAACCTATAAGACATGAGCCATCCTTGCGCCTTCTCCCAGCTTGGATAGAAAGTTGATTAGCAAAAACCCGTCTATTAATGCCAAATACTACAGTCCACCCTCAAAACACTAGCGTAGTATGGATTGTTTCATTACTACTATCTATAGCTATACAGTATTTAGCCGATATTATGCTGCTATTTATAAATGTTTTATACAAATTATACATAAAATAGTCTAACAATGAGGAAAACGTAGTCATACATTTAGCCACTATTTATTTGTTGAACTACACAAATGGGCTGCAATCAAGGTAAAGGAAATTAAATCTAACCTGAGATACTCCCCTGGTCTTCTTAAATCCTCCTGAGACATTCATTTGTGAATTATATGTGCATTAAGCAGCACACAATTTAAACTTGGTCTTGAATGATGCATGCCTAGATATACCAGAGATGCCAGAGATAAGGGACTGTTGATATTTGCATCTTCCAATTTATTGGCTGTCCAGTATACAGACGACCTGTCCCAGAACTTCATATATGCCTACAATGAATAGATTTCTGTACCGTGTTGAAACAGGTGTTGTTGAGGAGAATGCGAGGCTCTATTAAAGATGTTACAGATCTGCTGTATTTGAATCACCACTCCCTTCTGCCCTGTTTGTGATGTTGCTACGGCAATCAAGCTGTTTTTAACCATCTCGCTAACTGTCGCTTCTCCGGAGAGATCATTTTCTAAACTAAACTCATAAAGAACTACCTTAGAACGAAACATTATGCTCTCAGTCTGAAATGCGCATTGAACACATAAACTCCACTTATTGCACTGGCGCCAGTGTAGCCTTGACTACATTTGTTTACGGATGTCCCCTTACTTTCAATCAGTCCAATTAGGCCTGTATGTTTTTCAAAGCTTAAGGCACTTTGATCAGTCACATTATTGAAGCTCAAGAAAACAATACTTAGCTTCATAGTAGGCTACATATAGATATTAAAAAGGTTTATGAATACTTTTTTGGAGGGTTACTGTCAAAAGTATTTATTATAATATATATATATTTGTTTTAATAGACCGATGACCRACAGGGGTGTCCGGTACGCCATTCACGAACACACGCAGATAGTTGCGCACCACACTCCTATCTGTCTCTGTCCTTGAGCAGTGTGTGCAGACATACGGATAAGTCCTGGTATTGAGCTGTTGCTGCCTCTTCTTCCGGTAGGGGGTAGCCTATTGAACAAACAGGACCCGTCTCCGAGTCTGGCCCGTTTGGGACTCAGAGCAGCAAAGACCCATCCCCCGATGCTACTGCTGCATCTCCATCTGATCTAGGCGCCGCACCTGCCGCCAACGTTATCAATTGCGTATCATGGAAATACAGCAAGGACGCACTTTTGCCTAGACCGAACATCAGAGTCTAGGTAGGCTGTGGATAGCGGTAGATGAATGGATGAATGAATGGACGAGCGGGCTATTGTTACTGCAACCTGCCAGTGCATTTGGAAGAACCATAGATGATAAGACATTAATGGTGAGACTAATGAGAAGGTATGAGAGGGCTACAAAGGACCAGGATTCGGAAAGCGTCTGTTTTGCGTTATTGCAAAACAGACACTTGGTGGTGTGAGTTATAACCGGTACCGTTGTTGTGCTGAAATTCTCCCCCCTGCCAGAATCATCCCCCCCTTCGCGTTCTTCATTGATGCGACTTGCTTGCTAGTTGAGATTTCTGCTCTTCACTCCTTTGTCAGTTTAGTCTACATTTCACTGATCTTAGTAGCAGAAAGCATTTTTGTCTGCAGTTTTCGGTTTGGCTATTTGTTTCAAGTGTATGTGGCGGTTCTAGCTTGTATGACGCCCCGGGCGAACCCCCCCATTCAGCGCCCGCGCCTGACTCTAGCCACAAAATTAAGGAAATTAGAAGGGGGGGGATTCTGGCAGGGCCAGATTTTCGGCACATCACCTGGAAGGTTATTGATAGGCCTATCAGTCCCCACACTGTTAGAAAAAAGGTGCTATCTAGAACCTAAAACGGTTCTTAGGCTGTCCCATAGGAGAACCCATGTTGGTTCTTTCCACAGAGGGTTCTACATGGAACCCAAAATAGTTATCCTATGGGGACAGCCAAGGAATCCTTTTGGAACCCTTTTTTCTAAGAGTGCAGACAATCAGAGGTTTGGGTGAAGACAGGCTTATCAATAACATCCCTGTATATACTGCATGTGTGCATAGTGTAAAGATGCATGTCTTTTGGGCTTCCTATTACATGGTTTGTATTTTCATATTTAGGCCTATTATTAACTTATTATACATTTACTGATCATTTTTTACAGTTTTTAATTAGACTTTATATGGAGCCTATTGGTAAGCACCACAAGGCTACTCCATACCACAACAGCAAGTTATAGTGTGTGTTGTTGTTTCAATTTGTATCAGATAGGACACAATACATTTCAGATGTTTTTTACAGTGCATTCGGAAAGTATTCAGACCCCTTTACTTTTTTCACATTTTGTTATATTACAGCCTTATTCTAAAATGGCTTAAATAAAAACTATTCCTCACGAATCTACACACAACACCCCATAATGACAAAGCAAAAKATGTTTTTTAGAAATGTTTGCAAATGTATCATATTTACATAACTATTCAGTATTTTGTTGAAGAACCTTTGGCAATGATTACTGCCTGGAGTCTTCTTGGGTATGACGGTACAAGCTTGGAACACCTGTATTTGGGGAGTTTCTCCCAGTCTTCTCTGGAGATCCTCTCAAGCTCTGTCAGGTTGGATTGGGAGCGTTGCTGCACAGCTATTTTCAGGTCTTTCCAGAGATGTGCGATCAGGTTCAAGTCCGTGCTCTGGCTAGGCCACTCAAGAACATTCAGAGACTTGTCCCGAAGTCACTCCTGCATTGTCTTGGCTGTGTGCTTAGGGTCGTTGTCCTGTTGGAAGGTGAACCGTCGCCCTAGTCTGAGGTCCTGTGCGCTCTAGAGCAGGTTTTCATCAAGGGTCTCACTGTACTTTGCTCCGTTCATCTTTCCCTCGATCCTGACTCCCTGCCACTGAAAAACATCCCCACAGCATGATGCTGCCACCACCATCCTTCACTGTAGGGATGGTGCCAGGTTTCCTCCAGACGTGACACTTGGCATTCAGGCCAAAGAGTTCAATCTTGGTTTCATCAGACCAGAGAATCTTGTTTCTCATGGTCTGAGAGTCTTTAGGTACCTTTTGGCAAACTCCAAGAGGGCTATCATGTGCCTTTTACTGAGGAGTGGCTTCCGTCTGGCCACTCTACCATAAAGGTGATTGGTGGAGTGCTGCAGAGATGGTTATCCTTCTGGAAGGTTCTCCCCTCTCCACAGATGAACTCTGGAGCTCTGCCAGAGTGACCATCGGGTTCTTGGTCACCTCCCTGACAAAGGTCTTCTCCCCCAATTGCTCAGTTCAGCCGGGCAACCAGCTCTAGGAAGAGTCTTGGTGGTACAAAATTCTTCCATTTTAGAATGATGGAGGCCATTGAGTTCTTGGGGACCTTCAATGCTGCAGAAATGTTTTGGTACCCTTCCCCAGATCTGTGCCTCGACACAATCCTGTCTCGGAGCTCTACGGACAGTTCCTCCGACCTCATGGATTGGTGTTTGCTGTGACATCCACTGTCAACTGTTGGACCTTGTATAGACAGATGTGAGCCTTTCCAAATCATGTTTAATCAATTTACCACAGGTGGACTCTAATCAAGTTGTAGAAACATCTCAAGGATGATAATGGAAACAGGATACACCTGAGATCAATTTTGAGTCTCAATGAAATTGGTCTGAATACTTATGTGTCACGTTCCTGACCTTATTTCCTTTGTTTAGTCTTTGTTTGTTGGTCAGGACGTGAGCTGGGTGGGTGTAGTCTATGTTATGTGTTTCTATGTTTAGGTTGTCAATTGGCCTGATATGGTTCTCAATCAGAGGCAGGTGTTTTACGTTGTCTCTGATTGGAACCATATTAAGGTAGCCTGTTTTCACTGTTTGTTTGTGGGTGATTGTTCCTGTTCGTGCGTTCATGTGTTTTATGTTCTCTAGTTCAGGACTGTAGCTTCGTGTTTTTCGTTTGTTTATTGTTTTGTTCGTATTGAAGAAGTATTCTAATACCTATGGATACATACCACGCTGCGCTTTGGTCCTCCTCTCTTTCTACCGACGGAAGCCGTTACATTATGTAAATAAGATATTTACATATTTTTTTGTTGTTGATAGATTTGCAAACATTATAACAAACAGTTTTTGTTTTGTCATTATGGGGAATTGTGTGTAGATTGATGAGGAAAACATTTACTTGTATTCATTTTAGAATAAGGCTGTAACGTAACAAAATGGYAAAAGGGAAGGGGTCTGGATACTTTTTCAAAATAAATAAGGCTTTACAAGTAGAATGTGCATGTTTGTGTGAGTAGATGYATTCCAGGATACTAAAGTCCTCTATGAATGTATGATCTTCACTCCCTCATGTCTGTGTGGCTTCTTAAGTGAAGAGTGTGTGTGTGATCTCACATAGTGTGTTTATGTGTGTGTGTGTGTGTGTGTTTGTATGGATGGATTCACGTGTGCGTGTGTGATCTCTTATAATAATAGCGCGTGTGTTTCCAGACAGGGGCCAAAATGAGCAACGACTATGAGGCATCAGTCACCCCCAGCTGGCTGACCTCTGACCCCACTGTCTGGTCCAGCAGCAGAGACGGATTCACAGACAACGCCACTTACCCACCTATGGACTCCTTCCCCCCGCTGCCCCCTCTCCTGGTCAATCCCTGGGACATCTTGCTGTGCTCCTCAGGGACCCTCATCGCCTGTGAAAACGCCCTGGTGGTACTGGTGATCTGGCAGAACCCGGCTCTGCGTGCCCCCATGTTCCTGCTGATCGGCAGCCTGGCCCTGGCTGACCTCCTGGCTGGTCTGGGCCTGGTGCTCCACTTCACCTTGGCCTACCTGCTGAGGTCTGACTTGGCCCAGCTGCTGACTGTGGGTCTGGTGGTGGCCTCCTTCTCAGCCTCCGTCTTRAGCCTGCTGGCCATCACCATAGACCGTTACCTGTCACTCTACTACGCTCTGACCTACAACTCAGAGCGCACTGCCGCCTTCACCTACACCATGCTGGTCCTCCTCTGGGGCCTGTCTCTCTGTCTGGGCCTACTTCCCGTCACAGGGGTGAACTGCCTGGCAGAGGAGTCGACGTGCAGCGTGGTGCGGCCCCTGACTAAGAACAACGTGGCGGTGCTGTCCGTATCCTTCCTCCTGCTGTTCGGCCTCATGCTGCAGCTGTACGTGCAGATCTGTAAGATCGTCATGCACCACGCCCACCAGATCGCCTTGCAGCATCACTTCCTGTCCGCCTCGCCCCACTACGTCACAACCAGGAATGGCGTGTCCACGCTGGCCATCATCCTGGGGACGTTTGCCGCCTGCTGGATGCCCTTCACCGTCTACTCCCTCGTCGCCGACTACACGTACCCGCCTCTCTACACCTACGCCACCCTGGTGCCCGCCACCTACAACTCAGTCATCAACCCAGTGATCTACGCCTTCAGGAACCAGGACATCCAGAAGGCTCTGTGGCTGGTGTGTTGTGGCTGTATACCGGCCAGGGTGGCCCACAGGGCCCGGACCCCCAGCCACGTCTGACCCAGACCCAGGCCCCGGGAGGGAAGGAGAGAGGTGCCCTGGGCAGAGGGAGGAAGGCAGACAGGCAGCCTGGGCTCAGGCAGATGGCTGGAAAGGACGGTCTGTGTGCATAGTAATTTTAGCCGCTTTTACTGATATGGGTTTTTTTGCTCAAAAGGATTGAGAGATTATTATTAGATTATTAAAGATTGTGCCACTTTACGCACATCAAATAAAGGGCTTGTGTGTGTGCATAAAAAAGATAGGATGTCGCACGGACAGAGAAGGAGGAAGAGAGGAGGAGAAGTGGAGTGAGTGATGACAGAGGGGGGGGCGATTATCAAGATGCATACAAGATGAAGTCGGGCTGAGGGCTCAAGCATCTTGTCTCGCTGCTGCACTCTGAACATACCTTGAAAGCTAAATAACCACGGGAGGCTAAAAATAGCCCGGGTGCTCTGTGATCCGCGCCGGTGCGTCCGACACAGACTCCATGCAAAGAAACCAAGCCGCGGAGGCGGAGAGCGGGCGCCTATCTTCCCCTTCCTCCCMCCTTCCATCCACTTTTCTTTCGCTTCATCTCTCCCTATTTGGCTTTAAAGCCCCCACCCTTGAGCGTGTGAGAATGTAGGCTATTATGATGTTCTGCTTTTACATTCTGAGAGGTGACAACAGCCTCGGGAAGGAAAGTCCCCTGATACCTGTAGCACGCACCATTAACCCTCCAAATGCCTTCATTTTATGCTAAGGCTTTGATAGTTTTGATATCTGTTTTATCCCTCCACTTCTTCTACATAAACAGATCAACTAATCATACCTAATTCATTGGGCATTGCAGGCACATTGGGTAGGCAGGCTGACTGTTCTTGAATGTAGCGTGTGAAATGTTCCCTCTGTGAATCGAGTTGGTTGTTCAAGCTACTCAGTTTGCAGTTAGACCAGCTGGGTGTTGTTGCAACTGAATGTATTTTTTATATTCATTTGATCTCTTAGCCTGTCCATTAGGTTATGAAAACGCCTGATCCTCACCCCAACCTTCAACCTAACCTTCAACCTGTTGCATAGGACTTTAATGTAAACCGTTTCCCCTAATAGCCAGGCCTAGACCTGTTGGCTAAACCATCACTATCACTCAGCGCTTCCCCTCTCCCCACCTGTTATAATAAAATCAGTCAGTCACACTCAGGCCTAATACTTTGGCATTATCCTAATATATGGTTTGTGAATTTAAAAAGCACTGTAAAATATAAATTAGCAATCATATTGGTTTTCCTTTTTCATGAAAATGGCATCATCAGCAGTCCACCTTCAATAGTCTTCTAATTGCTACTCTGTACCTCAACCTGTTGCGAAAAAAAACTACTTGAATGCAATAAGCTATGAATGCTGAGCCAATCAGAAAAATGTATGATCATGGAAATTCA
The DNA here is from genome assembly GCF_002910315.2 of Salvelinus sp. IW2-2015. Classification (NCBI taxonomy): domain Eukaryota; kingdom Metazoa; phylum Chordata; class Actinopteri; order Salmoniformes; family Salmonidae; genus Salvelinus; species Salvelinus sp. IW2-2015. The sequence continues at coordinate 1,552,390 of NC_036867.1, forward strand.
TAATATACATATAGAATATAGACCCCTAAKCCCCCCCCTCTCTTTCCCTATACCACATCTATGACTGGCCATATCCAGATGACCAATATCCTAAGTGACAGACCCTGGCACAATGTCTGGTTCAGATCTTTGGATAGCAAGAAAGGAGAGAGCAGTGACACATCTTGTTGTTCCAGCTTTGGATGTCTCCTGCCTCCTGGAACCACTTCCTTACCCTGGCTGACAAATGCCCACCACCCCCTGACCCTAGCCAGTGTAAGGACGTCACGCTGCTTGCCAATTCCTCCTGATTTGCTCACACCGAGTCACGATCAAACCCAGGACTTCCATTTTGCTAGCACACGTGATCGCCCTCCTTGACAATGTACCAACCATTTGAGCTATCGAAAAATATGTAAGGCAGTAGCTCCATCGGTGATATTTCACTAGCTGTGGAGTGAGTTTACCGTACACGTTCTTAAGCGCTTCCAGATCCTCAGTCTACCCCGTCATATCAGTGTGCAGCAGTAACTAAGTGTTAGTTACTTCATGGACCGATAGAAATACTCTGTCAGCAATAACAGCCTCTCCCCAGTAACATGACCACCTCCAGCATGATGATATACYACGACCACAACCAACAGCCCTTCTGCGATGCCTAGCAAAGTCCTTATACACCAGGCCCAAACAAGGACTCAACTGCCTAAGACTTGTGCTGTATGTGATTTCTCCAAATGGGAAATCAGATCTTGACTTATGTGTTTTGTTTTTGAAAATGTGAAGGGGACAGGATACTGACTGCCACCGCCCAGTATTCTGTCATTAGTCATTACAATGTCACTGCCTTTTTTTATTCTGAATCTACTGCTCTATTCTCTGGCTATGGTCTTCTTCAATATCTTACAATGAATGAAATTGGACTCGGTAAGAAAATATCTTACAAGTTTTCAGTTGCATCTGCCTTTGTAAACCTATGAAGTGTTTTTGAGTGTTGTAAACCTAAGCGTCTGTCAATAAGGAAAATGTTTCTGTGCATTTGAGTGTGTGTGTTTGTGTGTGTGTGTGTGTGATCTGTGTACCATAGAAATATAATTAATTATATTTATATAATTTATATATTTATATATTATATAATTATATAATTTTTTTATTATATAATTATATTTATATTTKTATGGCTTGTATGGGGGTTTGTGATCAGCAGCACAGACCTCCTGTATATCTGTCTCCATGGGGACAGTGGCTCTGAGGACTTACTTCCAGTGTGACCCTTTGACCTCAGAGGAAATTGTCTGCTTGTCTTCCTATCATTCTGAGAGAAGTGACCTTCTGAGAGAAGTGACAAATTCCACCATAGGAATGAAATAGAGAAGGATATGTTTAAATTAATAGTAGAAGCAAAGATAGTACTGTATGGTGTACGTGTGCAGCTGACTGAGCCGTAGTGAGGGGTTAAGGCAATGACGTCACGTGACTGATGGAAAAATAACCTATATCGTTATTACAGGTTCTGGTGGCTCTTACAGACAAACAATAATACCAAGAAAACACTTCTTTACCTTTGAAGAATAATCTATTTTGTTATATTTATTGAAAGTCTCAACAAAAAAAATCTCAGCGTTGTCTCGCCTGAATTATGATGTGTCTAAAGTAACTTGTATTTTAATGCGCTGTAGAGCCTCTCTTGAATGAATTGGTAAAGAAATGATTGTTTATTTTGTATGGCATTCTGTTGACCAATTAGATTCTGTAAATAGAGCATGCATATCATTATAGGGYTGTTGTGACATCATGTATGGTGCTACCTACTGCAGGATCCCAGGGGGACTCAGGTGCACCGTATTCGAATGACATCAAATTTGACCCCGTTTTATTGGAATTTTAGTCTGTTTACATTTCCATCCCTAGCCCCTTCCCCCCAATCCCACCTCCTTCTTTAGGCAGATCTGCAAAGTCTGGATAGGTGAACGCAGTATGGCATACACTTTAGTTAGCAGATTAGCCTGTTGGAGGGTTAGATGGTGCTGTCACAGTACTGCTTACACCTATCCCAAACCTTGAGGATCTGCCAGACCAATGAGCTAAGGGCTAGGGACGGAAATGGAACCGGGCCTACATTGTTTGATGAATGTTCTCTCATGTACAGTAATGTCAATCTTTCATGATTCACGATGAGCTTTCATAGGTTAAAACAAGGGCTTCACATTATTGAGTAGACAAAGGAACCACTCGTGTGTGGGCATGGTACAGTACTTCTCTGTTAGGATAATATATTTATCTAATGTTAAACTATTATTGTGCAGTGTAATTCCACTGTAAAGTGTCATATTGAACTGAGATGTGGTTGGAGGGATTTCTACTGTGGCCAGTGGTTGGMGTTTCAAGCGTTGTGGGTGAATCATGTGGTTTGGGGGGTGTGGTACCCCGATCCAGAGCTAAATACAAGTGTTTTAACACCTCTATGGGTTTCAGAATGTGTGGGGCAGGGGACCCTACACTACAGCATCTTGTGTAGACGTATGCTCTGTGTTAAATGTGAAATGCGCTTTATTTTTTGGAAGAAAAACAACTTAAGTAACCGCAAAATGAAAACGCTTAATGATAATCAACATGCACTAACTCAGGGGTACTCAAGCTTTTGGGGGCCGGGGACCCCGTTTGTGATAGCAAATTCGTCAGGGACTGTCTCGTAATCAGAACACAACTTGAGCGAGATACAAATTGCATAAGGATGAACCAAGTCTCGGACCCTGAGAAGGAACATTTTAAAGTCCCGTCTCTTGGCATCGGAGTGAAAATGTTGCAGTTAAGCAACTTTCCTGCAATTCTAGTTCTACACATTTTGTAATGGTGCTGAGAGACTTGTTGTTGTTTAAAGCTTTAAAGCTAACACCCTGCAATTCTAAACATTTTACCATGAGGCAGAGAGAAAACGTTGCTGTTTTATACCGGTGCATTTATATTCATGGATGCCAAGGAAAGCCAGGCTTCCTGAAAAAAATTACTTTTTTTCTCATCATTTTCCTTCAATTCGCAAGAGGCTGAATGAATCTCACCAGAGAAAGCATCCGAGCGAGCGAAACAGCGCCCCTCTGTCTCTGTATGTGTAGCCCATCTATCTGATGCTGTCTGGTTAAAAAGAGTATGACATTGTTGCCGTCCGTAGCTTTGAATGCAAGGTAATCCAGTGAGCATTTGGCCTGCCTTGATAAAAAAGTGTAAAATAATAGCCAATCAGCGTTMWACTAAACTGAGTGAGCTCAACCATGAGTGGTCCTGGCGCACAAAAAAAAAGTGTAAATGGAAGCCAGTTTGGGTTTGGCTTCACACCAATCACATCAAAAGCAAAACGTAATTGACAGAAAAAACTTGAACTGTTGCATCTTGTTGTCCTCCGGTGGCTAGCTAGCTTTTGTCCCTTTCCTAAATTAGAGATGGATGGAGATTTGGACTTGTGGATTTAATTCATTCTCCAAACTGCCAATGATTATCATGACGATTCTGATTCAACCATAAATTCATACATTGTGCCTCTGGTCTGTGAGGATGGAAGTTCAATATGTAGCTAGATGTAGAAGGCTAATGTTAACTAGCTGGTTCATCGTTGCCCATGAACAGAAGTTAGGCTAGTGAGCAAGCATTTTAGTCAGGTAGCCTAGGACAACAAAAACTAAAAGCATGTACTGTATGACAGAGTCATAGATCGTTTCTCAACATGAAAGAGAGGATGGCAATGGTGTTTCTCTACAAGTAGGGTGAGTCAACATGTTTTTCTACTTGCATGAATGCTTGCACACATATACACACACAGAAATCAGAACCATGGACAGCCACATATTTAGCTTACGTTGATTGGTGTAACGATCGTCTTCAGGAGAAAGAGAGGAGGACCAAAGCGCAGCGTGGTAAGTGTTCATGATGATGTTTTTAATTAAACTCAGAACACTAAACAAAACAATAACCGATGTGAACAAACGAAACAGTACCGTGTGGCGACAAACACTGACARGGAAGACAAACACCCACAAACCAAAAGACAAAACAGGCTACCTAAATATGGTTCCCAATCAGGGACAACGATAAACACCTGCCTCTGATTGAGAACCATATCAGGCCAAACACAGAAACAGACAAACTAGACATACAACATAGAATGCCCACTCAGATCACACCCTGACCAAACAAAACATAGAAACATACAAAGCAAACTATGGTCAGGGCGTGACAATTGMACTAAATTGTTTTTGGTGTCTTTTAATTGTCATTGTATTAGACTAAGCAGAGGTGATTTGATGGTGTTGAAATGGTGCTGGAATAGTGGAGGCAGCTCCTGTTATCTTTGTGACTTGCGGTAACTCTCCGTGGTTCTAAATCAATAGTTGTTTAGTAGTCCGAAAATGTCAGAAACATTAACTTGATTGACCATGCTGTTGGTCATTTAACTGTTTGTTACATGCTATATGCTTTGTGGACTTCACCAGACAGAGGTTACTCTCCGGTTTTGTGATGAAACAGAGGTGTGGTTGAATTTATTCTGCCACTGTGTCTTCTTATTGTCTCGGCCTTTAGGCCTATATATCACAGTGTCAAGGCATATGAACTAACAGGTTACAGAGCAAACAATGCAATTATCACAACACATAGGTTGGAATGTGTCTTTTCTCTCTGGCTTCCCCAGTGATTTTACCCACGCACCACTACTGGTTTGGGGGAATACAATTAACTATTGAGTTGGAAAATGTACTGTGTATACAAATATCCCTGTGAGCTTCCCAAGCCCATGTTGCTTAGGGTTAACAGCATAAATTGTATATCAATAATATTATACTGAACAAAAATGTAAACACAACATGTAAAGTGTTGGTCCCCTGTTAAATGAACTGAAATAAAATATCCCAGAAATGTTTCATGCTCACAAAAAGCTTATTTTTCACAAGTTTTGTGCAATAATTTGTTTACATTTCTGTTAGTGAGCATTTCTCATTTGCCAAGATAATCCATCCACCTAACAGGTGTGGCATATCAAGAAGCTGATTAAACAGCATGATCATTACACAGGTGCACCTTGTACTGGGGACATTAAAAGGCCACTCTGAAATGTGCAGTTATGTCACATAACCCAATGCCACAGAAGTTTTGAAGGAGCGTGCAATTGGCATACTGACTGCAGGAATGTCCGCCAGAGCTGTTGCCAGAGAATTTAATCCGGGTTCTTCACTTGTAGGAGTATTTCTGACTGTAATAAAGCCCTTTTGTGGGGAAAAACTCATTCTGATTGGCTGGGCCTGGCTCCCCAGTAATGAATTTGGAGTGAATTTCCATTAATAATTTTTTTTATAACAGAACAGTCTCAARAGCCAATTATTGCAGGATATCCAAGGACATGCAGTCATGTGAAATCCAAAGATCAGGGCCTAATGAATTCATTTCAATTGACTGATTTCCTTCTATGAACTGTTATTCAATAAAATCTTTTAAATTATTGCATTTTACGGTTATATTTTTGTTCAGTATACATGTATTGTATCACACCCTCTAAACGTATTCCACGGATCCCTTGGCCAAATTAGTGGAATCTGTTGGGAATATTCATGAAAAAAAATACTGCTCCCCACTTTGAGAACCCCTGCACTAACTGAGATATTGTAAGACATTGTGTGAACAAGGTGTACATTTTTCCAAGGTGTTAGTTGTAACTTTGTATTGCTTTGGTTAGTTTACTGAATTGAGAGATCTTGTTAATTTTATATTAAAATAATATGCTGTGTATTAAAAACAAAACCCCTGTGTTGGTTTGGTTTGTTTATCCTCCCTCTGCATCCGTTGGCTCAGTGCCTCCCGCCGCTCCTCTGTTCCCATGGTGACTCCCTTCTTAGCTGGGTCAGTGCTATCCGGAATCTTTGGGATGTCGCTACCCTAACCTCTAACCCCTACAGTAACAATAATTATTAAATAACCCTAACCCTATTCTTAACCCTTACCTTAACCATTTTAAATTTCAACTTCAATAGGGTAGGGACGTCCCAAAGATCCTGGCTAGCAATACTGTTACCATGGAAACTGCTGTCTCAGTGTCCGCACCTGTTGTCTCCATGACAACAGTGCAACAGGAAAGAGACGCAGACACAACATTGTGAATATCAATTTTTATTCCTCATATTTATATTTATTCTCAGGGTCACAGAGTTCAACGTTTACAGTGTTCACACTAAAAATAACTATGACAACCCTAAACCCAATCCAATCTATTCTTCATCTTCCATATCTCTGCTAGACATCACTAAGCGATTAGACTCAGCTGTTATCCATTAAGCCTCCTTTCATCCTTCCCTATCTCCAATCAGATGCTCTCGCCACACAAACACACTCACTCACTCACTCACTCAGGCTACGTTCCAATATCCATACTAGAGTACCACTTAGAAGGAAACGATGTGCATCCTAAGTGTAGCACATGGGGTAGTGTTCTAGTGTGGATGATGGAATACAGCCTCCCTCTCAGGCCACTCCCTCACACACCTGTCGCCTTCAGAAGGAACACAGTAGGAAAACGCTTTCAAAACGTCTTCTCCCATTTGTTCCAACAAAACCCTGACCAGAGCAGTCCACACGGTTCCTTCTGAACGCTACCCTGACCAGAGCAGTCCACACACGGTTCCTTCTGAACGCTACCCTGACCAGAGCAGTCCACACCCACGGTCCTTCTGAACGCTACCCTGACCAGAGCAGTCCACACACGGTTCCTTCTGAACGCTACCTGACCAGAGCAGTCCACACGGTTCCTTCTGAACGCTACCCTGACCAGAGCAGTCCACAGGTTCCTTCTGAACGCTACCCTGACCAGAGCAGTCCACACGGTTCCTTCTGAACGCTACCCTGACCAGAGCAGTCCACACGGTTCCTTCTGAACGCTACCCTGACCAGAGCAGTCCACACGGTTCCTTCTGAACGCTACCCTGACAGAGAGT
>NC_036867.1:1560500-1573345 GCF_002910315.2 Salvelinus sp. IW2-2015
ACGGTTCCTTCTGAACGCTACCCTGACCAGAGCAGTCACACACGGTTCCTTCTGAACGCTACCCTGACCAGAGCAGTCCACACGGTCCTTCTGAACGCTACCCTGACCAGAGCAGTCCACACGGTTCCTTCTGAACGCTACCCTGACCAGAGCATCCACACGTTCCTTCCAGAGCAGTCCACACGGTTCCTTCTGAACGCTACCCTGACCAGAGCAGTCCACACGGTTCCTTCTGAACGCTACCCTGACCAGAGCAGTCCACACTGTTTCTTCTGACTTCTCTTCATCTTCCTGTTGCTATAATCTACACATAAAAATTGGTCTCAGTCCTAGATTAAGTGTTCCAGTAAAAACATTAGAAAAAAGACGTAGACTGTCTTCCCAAGGGGAGGTTCTCTAAGTAAGGCCCTTATTAAGACTGTAACTATACATGAGATGAGTGCCACTCCTGGGGTGCCACAAACAGGGCTTTACTAGTGTTATTATGGATAACATATTATACAGAGACACACTGTGGTCTCCTGGGGTGTATTCAAGATGCCCTGAGCATTGCTTGAGAGTTTTAAAATGTTAACAGTAATAGTATTGAATTGAATGTTTAGTTGCAATTAGTGTCAGTATAGCAGCTGAACCTGATAGTATGTATCTTGAGTACACCGCTAGAGTTCCAGTTCTGAACCCTTCAGCCACTGATGCAGGAGTCTGATTTACCAGCAGTGCTACATGTGACCAGGGGTCACCCAGCTTATATCATGTACAAATACACCTGTATGTGGGTGTTTTTGTTTATGTTTTGTTGGTATATGTACACTGAGTGTACAAAACAAAACATGCACTAAATTCTGCTTACTATGCATGCACTGCAGTTTGAGGAAATGATAGACAACTGTTCTCTTTATAATGACAGTATATACACTGAATGTACAAAACATGCTCTTTCTGTGACATAGACTGACCAGGTGAATCCAGGTGAAAGCTATAATCCCTTATTGATGTCACCTGTTAAATCCCCTTCAATCGGTGTAGGTATAGGGGAGGAGACAGGTTAAAGAAGGATTTTTAAGCCTTGAGACAATTGAAACATGGATTGTGCATGTGTGCCAATCAGAGGGTGAATGGGCAAGACAAAAAATGTAAGTGCCTTCGAACAGGTATGGTAGTAGGTGCCAGGCGCACCGGTTTGTGTCAAGAACTGCAACACTGCTGGGTTTTTCACACTCAACAGTTTAATCGTGTGTATCAAGAATGGTCCACCACCCAAAGGACATCCAACACCTTGTAGAGTCCATGCTCCTACGAATTGAGGCTGTTCTGAGGGCAAAAGGAGGAGGGGGGGTGCAACTTGATATTAGGAATGTGTTATTCATGTTTAGTACACTCAGTGAACCATCTAGTGGTTTAGTTTTTGTGTGGAAGTGAACATGTATGTGCTTTTCAGCTTTTGAGTGAGTGATGTGTGTGTTAGTCGGACCAGTCGTTCTCTTCCAGCTCTGAGTCATCTTCGGAGTCAGAGTACTCGACAGCGATGCGTCTGGAGAGGATYGTGGCCACGTCATTCCCTACAGGCTCTCTCTTAGCCTGCTGTTCCTGCTGCTCCTGACCCTTCTTCAACTGGATACCTACAGCCAGGGAGAGAGACTGTTAGATATACTTCAATAGATCTAACAGCCAGGGAGAGAGCTGTTAGATACCTTCAACTAGATACCTACAGCCAGGGAGAGAGACAGTTAGATACCTTCAACTAGATACCTACAGCCAGGGAGAGAGACAGTTAGATACACTTCAACTAGATACCTACAGCCAGGGAGAGAGACAGTTAGATAACTTCAACTAGATACCTACAGCAGGGAGAGAGACAGTTAGATAACTTCAACTAGATACTACAGCCAGGAGGAGACAGTTAGAATACTTCAACTAGATACCTACAGCCAGGGAGAGAGACAGTTAGATACACTTCAACTAGATACCTACAGCCAGGGAGAGAGCAGTTAGATACACTTCAACTAGATACCTACAGCAGGGAGGAGACAGTTAGATACACTTCAACTAGATACCTACAGCCAGGGAGAGAGACAGTTAGATACACTTCAACTAGATACCTACAGCCAGGAGAGAGACAGTTAGATATACTTCAACTAGATACTACAGCCAGGGAGAGAGCAGTTAGATACACTTCAACTAGATACCTACAGCCAGGGAGAGGACAGTTGATATACTTCAACTAGATACCTACAGCCAGGGAGAGACAGTTAGATACACTTCAACTAGATACTACAGCCAGGGAGAGAGACAGTTAGATTACTTCAACTAGATACTACAGCCAGGGAGAGAGACAGTTAGATACACTTCAACTAGATACCTACAGCCGGGAAGAGACAGTTAGATACACTAACTAGATACCTACAGCCAGGGAGAGAGACAGTTAGATTACTTCAACTAGATACCTACAGCCAGGGAGAGAGACAGTTAGATATACTTCAACTAGATACCTACAGCCAGGAGAGACAGTTAGATACACTTCAACTAGATACCTACAGCCAGGGAGAGAGACAGTTAGATACACTTCAACTAGATACCTACAGCCAGGAGAGAGACAGTTAGATACACTTCAACTAGATACCTACAGTCAGGGAGAGAGACTGTTAGATATACTTCAACTAGATACCTACAGCCAGGGAGAGAGACTGTTAGATATACTCAACTAGATACCTACAGTCAGGGAGAGAGACTGTTAGATATACTTCAACTAGATACTACAGCCAGGGAGAGAGCTGTTAGATATACTTCAACTAGATACCTACAGCCAGGGAGAGGACAGTTAGATACACTTCAACGAGATACCTACAGCCAGGGAGAGAGACAGTTAGTATTACTTCAACTAGATATACAAGCAGGGAGAGAGACAGTTAGATACACTTCAACTAGATACCTACAGCCAGGGAGAGACAGTTAGATATACTTCAACTAGATACCTCAGCCAGGAGAGAGACAGTTAGATACACTTCAACTAGATACCTACAGCCAGGGAGAGAGACAGTTAGATATACTTCAACTAGATACCTACAGCAGGAGAGAGACAGTTAGATACACTTCAACTAGATACCTACAGCCAGGAGAGAGAGACGTGTTAGTCAGTCAGCCAGCCGCCAGCCAGTCAGTCAAACAGAAAAGGAAGGTTCGGTTTGCATGGCCCAAGTTGGCGCAACTTGCTCATTTTAGATCATTCCATTGGTCCTAAAGAGAAATCTCACCCCCCCGGGGCACCAGATATGCAAAACTAACTCACACACACAACACACCACACACACAAACACACACAACACACACACACACCCACACACACACACACACACCACACACACACACACACACAACACAACACACACACACACCCACACAAGAATAGCTCTGCCACAGAGACAGGTGGGTTAGATACAGATAGGCAGTCTTACCATGCGTAGGGAGCCAGCAGATCACTAGAGCATCATTAACAGGCTGGGCATTGTGCTGCACGGAGGACATCTTGGAGTGGTAGCGTAGGAGGAGCCTGAGGAGGGGCGGAGGCATTGGGGAGTTGGAGCCACCAGCGACCCAGCAATTGGCGGTGGGGAGGGCATAGACACAGCTGATCCATTAGACCTGGAAGAGGAAGTGGCCTCCGGGGGCGTGGCAAAGGCAGATTGTGCAGATGGCATGAGAGGAGCAGGAGGAGGGGAGCCGTTTCCATATCCCTCCATACTGAGAGAGAGGACAGATGGAGGTGAACATGAGACATTATATTAATCATCATAACCATTTCAGAAATAAAAATATGAATATGTTACTGGCCTCTCCACAAAAACATCTCACATATAACCATGATAATCCTACCATACCAAATCTCACATATAACCATGATAATCCTACCATTCGAAATCTCACATATAACCATGATAATCCTACCATTCAACATCTCACATATAACCATGATAATCCTACCATTCCAACATCTCACATTAACATGAATAACATACACAAACATCTCAATATAACCATGATACATACCATACCACATCTCACATATAACATGATATACAAATCTCACATATAACATGATAATCCTACCATACCAACATCTCACATATAACCATGATAATCTCCCATAACAACATCTCACATATAACCATGATAATCTACCATACAACATCTCACATATAACCATGATAATCCTACCATACCACATCTCACATATAACATGATATCCTACCTACCAATATCTCACATTATAAGCATGATAATCCTACCATACCAACATCTCACATATAACCATGATAATCCTACCATACCAATATCTCACATATAAGCATGATAATCCTACCATACCAACATCTCACATATAACCATGATATCCTACCATACCAACATCTCACATATAACCATGATAATCCTACCATACAACATCTCACATATAAACCATGATAATCCTACCATACCAACATCTCACAATATACCATAATAATCCTACCATACAACATCTCTACATATAACCATGATAATCCTACCATACCAACATCTCACATTATAACCATGATAATCCTACCATACCAACTCTCTCACTATAACCATAATAATCCTACCATCCAACATCTCACATATAACCATAATAATCCTACATACCAACATCTCCATAAATAATATCCTACCATACATATCTCACATACTAACCATGATCATCCTACATACCAACATCCTGACAAGTTCATAAGAAAGAAAACAGGATGTTTATTCCAGAGTTAGACAGTCACAGACGAGTCATGTCAAGACCAAAGCAGAGGACCGTGTTTGGGTGTGTACCAGTGAGTGACTTGGCTTGTATGGGATGACAGTACATTACAGAGCCAACTGCTCAACATCCAGAGAGAATAAAGCTTGTTGTTCATCATCAGATCTAACCCAAACCAATAGCACATTAACACAACAAACCCTGGCGTCGGGGCAGAGCCCCTACAAAAGGCGTACGTGGGTTTGTTTGGTGTCCCTGTGCACATGTCAATGAATGTTCATGTTTATTTGAGTGCATTTATGCATCAATCTGTCTGCCAGTGTGTTTATTCATGTGCACTCTGACCTGTAGTCCACAGGTCGTAGGGTATGGATCATTCATGTCCTCAATGGGAGGGAGAGGGGCGGAGCATTGTGGGGGCGACCCAGGTTGTATCCCTGTAGGCATGGTCCAGAGTGGCGTTTCCCTGAGCAGCCAGCTGAGCAGCCAGGAGACTGGGAGGCGGGCCGGGTACGTGTGGCGTGACAGCATGATTGGTTGAGTGAGAGTAGTGGCGTTGGTGGTGGTCAGGCCCAAGACCCCTAAGAGAGAGAAAGGGAGGGAGGTGGAGACATTTTACAGAATGTCCAGCAGGGGAGTAAGAGGACTGTCACGTCTCCTTGAACAGCTGACAGAGACTAAAATTTTATCATTTCATGGAACCCCTTATTCCACTGGGGGAAACCCTTATTTCCACTGGGGGAACCTATTTCATGGGAAAACATTATTTCCACTGGGAAACAATTATTCACTGGGGGAAACCTTATTTCCACTGGGGGAACCTTATTTTCTGGGGAAACACATTATTTCACTGGGGAAACACATTATTTCCACTGGGGGAAACCTTATTTCACTGGGGAACCCCTTATTCCACTGGGGGAAACCCCTTATTTCCACTGGGGGAACCTCTTATTTCCACTGGGGAACACATTATTTCCACTGGGGGAACACAATTATTTCCACTGGGGAAATTCATTTCATGGGGAACACATTATTTCACTGGGGGAAAACATTATTTCCACTGGGGGAAACCCTTATTTCCACTGGGGGAACACAATTATTTCACTGGGGGAACCCTTATTTCACTGGGGGAAACACATTATTTCCACTGGGGGAAACACATATTTTCCACTGGGAAACCCATTATTTCCACTGGGGAAACCCCTTATTTCCACTGGGGAAAACATTATTTCCACTGGGAGAACACATTATTTCAGGGACACATTATTTCACTGGGGAACCATTATTTCACTGGGGAAACATACGGGGGACACATTATTTCCACTGGGGGAAACCTTATTTCACTGGGACAATTATTTCCACTGGGGAAACCCTTATTTCCACTGGGGGAAACACATTATTTCACTGGGGGAAACCATTATTTCACTGGGGGAAACATTATTTACTGGGGGAAACCACATTATCCACTGGGGAAACCTTATTTCCACTGGGGGAAACACACCTTATTTCCACTGGGGGAAACACATTATTTCCATGGGGAAACCCTTTTCACTGGGGAAACACATTATTTCCACTGGGGGAAACCCCTTATTTCCACTGGGGAAAACACTATTTACTGGGGACCCTTATTTCCATGGGGAAACACACTTATTTCCACTGGGGGAAACCCTTATTTCCACTGGGGGAAACCATTATTTCACTGGGGAACCTTATTTCATGGGGGACACCCTTATTTCCATGGGGGAAACACTTATTTCCACTGGGGGAAACACATTATTTCCTGGGAGAACACATTATTTCATTACATTACATTTAAGTCATTTAGCAGACGCTCTTATCCAGAGCGACTTACAAATTGGTGCATTCACCTTATGATATCCAGTGGAACAACCACTTTACAATAGTGCATCTAACTCATTTAAGGGGGAGGGGGGGGAGGAGATACTTTATCCTATCCTAGGTATTCTTAAAGAGGTGGGGTATTTCCTGGGGGAACACATTATTTCACTGGGGGAACACATTTTTCCATGCGAGTAATAATCATCTATAGCAATGAAATGTATTATACAGAAAAGTAATTATTCCATACTTTTTTACATTTGATATGTTATCTTATAAATGAATCTTTGTTTTATGTCAACTTTTCATTGACCTCATCATACAGTATGTATGTAACTGTGTGTGTATTTGGACTGGCCTCATCTCAGGGGAGAGTGATCCCTCGCAGGTGGCCCCCCGGTGGAGCGAGTGTGTGTGGTGGTGGTCAGGCCTCAGCTCCTTATCCAGGGCCAACATATTCCACTCCTGACGACGGTTCCGAGCCTTACGCACRTTCTTCACCTCCCTCTGCAACGTCCCGTCCACACAACGCTTCTGCTCCTGGGAGGAGACACGTATTAGTGGAGACGGAGGAGGACAAGAAAGAGAAGAAGGGAGAGATTATTTTGCTTACTTTGTTCTTCCTCTTCTCCTTCCTCTTGTCCTCTGTGTCCCGCAGCATCTTCTCTCTCCACAGGTCGAAGAAGTAGGAGGGGTCAGTGTAGAACTTCAGSCCCTCCTTGTGGTCATCCCTACAGGGTCAAAGGGCAAARGCGGGTCAGGGTTTYTGGGAAATGAAGTCCACAACATTCCACTATGAGACTACAAAACAAGATCAGGTGAGGTATTTGACTCTGGGTTAAGACTGCCCTGGGTAGTAGAGAGGTTAGACAGATCATAGAAAGGGAGGGGGAGAGAACACACCTATATTTGGASAGGATGTTGAGAGGTGGAGGTTTGTTACTCAGGTTGTACATCTCCTTGACAGGGATGGGAACGCTCCTCGTGGACACCACCTGCTGGTCCTGGGCGGTACTGCTCTTAAACGCCTTCTTCATGTTGATGTCCTGCAGAGAGACTGAGGACAGAGAAAGAGAGGACAAACAAAGAGCGAGAATATCTCCATATAAGCATGATAATCCCTACATACCAAATCTACCTATAACCATGATACATCCTACATACCAATATCTCACATATAAGCATGATAATCCTACATACCAACATCTCACATATAACCATGATACATCCTAGCCATACCAACATCTCACATTAACCAAGATATCCTACATTCACAACATCTCACATATAACCATGATAAATCCTACCATACCAACATCTCACATATAACCATAATAATCCTACCCATACCAACATCTCACATATTTAACCATGATAATCCTACCATACCAACATCTCACATATAACCATGATAATCCTACATAGCCAACATCTCACATAAACCATAATAATCTACCAACCAACATCTCACAATATAGCCATAATAATCCTACCATACCACAATCTACATATACACCATAATCAATCCTACTCATACAATGATCTCACATATAACCATGATAATCCTACCATCCCAACATCCACTCTGCACAAGTTCAATCACAACAGAACTAAGGAACTGTGATCAATTATATCGCACCCAGGAGCTGAGCATAGCGCAGGCATCCATACGAGAACAGTCAGTCAATCGTATCACGAACTCAAGAGATGATGGAAGACCTGAGAGCTGCTATCAGAGGGCATGCTGTAAGACCTCATGTAGCAGCTACTGGCTTAGCTACTGGGATGACACGTACATTTAAATGCCCGCGAAACTCTGAGAGCTCACATAAATCGGATCGCCACAGTAGGATAGACTAATGCAACAGCCTTGTTTAGTTCATCCACTCACAGCACTCATCTAAAGACTTCAGAGCATCAAAGTGAGAAACATCTGTACAAACACTACAACAAAACCCTGGCTGATCGCGGAGCCAGAGCCTACACAAAGGCCGTACCCGAGTTTGGGTTTTGTTTGGCTGTCCCTGTGCAATGTCAATTTTGTAAATTGTTCATCGTTTTTTTGAGTGCAATTTATCGCATACTCTCAATTCTCATGTCCAGTGAGTTCACCAGTAGGTCCAGATATTTTAGACGCCAACTCTGTGAGGCGTAGTATTCTCACCATTCCGAACCTGTAGTCCACAGGTCGTAGGGATACATCCTGAGACCTCCCATATCCAGATTAGTTAGCTCCATGGGTAGATAGAGAGAGGCAGCTCAGGGGGCATCGGTATGCAACTCATGTGCCGCCGACCTACCAGTAGAGACGATATCAGAGCAGGAGTTTATATGGAGTACTTAGGTACTCTGAGCTCACCGGCCATGCTGTCAACCCAGCACTAGTTGGCGTATACTCACACTGGACGCATGAAAATGGAGAGTAGGTATCTTCCACCCAGCTGAGCAGCCAGGAGACGAGACGCGAGGATATCAGATTTGAGACGCCGGGCCATAATGATGTGAGACTAGGATCGATGTGGCTGAGCAGACCGCACATCTGAGATAACATCGTGATTTCAGAGAAGTGAGAGAGTAGATGCCCGATACATGGTATTGACTACGTGGTGTATGGTCTACCAGACGCACCCCTCTAACACCACCCTCTAACCGAAAATGATGAGAAGGCCAGTAAAGGGGAAGACTGAGGTATGGTCGATATCCACCTTTACCACGACAATCGTACCAGCAGCGCGAGGGAGTAGCTAGAATGTTAGGAGCAAATGGTGACAGTATCGTGCCATCGATACACACGCTGACCAGCGACTAAAAATTATCCATAATCCCACCCCTCTTTGGATGCGAGAATCATAGAGCACTTATAGTTGGCCACATAATGGCGGGAGTAACTACCACACCGCCCGCTTATCCTTCCACATCATGGAGATTAGAGAAATCAAGGCGCATTAATACTACCCTCACTGAGCGCACGGGACCACACCATTATTATCTCACCTAGGGAGGAAAGTCAGCCATTATTGTATGGAGATCTCAAGCCTTTCGAGCGCAGACACACCTCTTATTTCACTGGGGGCACACCTCACCTCTATAGTATCCTACTGGAGCCAGTGAGATAGAGAGATGATCCTAGGCTATATGGGCGTGACCACCTACACTACTCATCTCACTATTCACTCGAGGTGGAACATGACTTTAATGTCACGACTCGAGTAGGAAAACTGCGGACCGACTAGGTTATTAATTTCCATACTCCACGGGGCGAAACCCCTTATTTCCACTGGGGAAACCTTATTTACTGGGGACACATTATCCACTCCACCATCAGCATTTAGAGGGCGCAGATGAAGATGGACGATATACTATGTCATCCTCTATACCCTACGAGGGCAACACATTATTTCAACTGGGGGAACAACATTATTTCCACTGGGGGAAACACATTATTTCCACTGGGGGAAACCCCTTATTTCCACTGGGGAAACACATTATTTCCACTGGGGGCAAACCCCTATATTATATCCTAACTGGGCAATAAACCTTATTTCCACTGGGGGAAACACTCAACATATTTCCACTTACGGAGAAACCCCTTATTTCCACTGGGGAAACCCCTTTTTCCACTGGGGAAACACATTATTTCCACTGGGACACACACTATCCAGTTGATTCTGGCACTACACACGGGGAAACACATTATTTCCACTGGGGCAAAACACACTTATTTCATGCACATACTGGGGAAACTACATTATTTCACTACATGGTACGGAAAACCCTCTTATTTCCACTGGGGAAACCACTTATTTCCACTGGGGAAACCCCTTATTTCCACTGGAAAAACATCCACTCATATTCCACTGGGGAAACAGCACATATATTTCACTAGGGTAACTCTATTTCACTGGGAACACGGCAATTATTTCCACTGGGGCGAAACCCTTATTTCCACTGGGGGAAACACATTATTATCCCACTGGGACATCAGAATTATCCCTATTTCCACTGGGTAAAGCGGAAACCCTTATTTCCATACTGGGCAGACAACCCCTTATTTCACTGGGGAAACACATTATTTCACTGGGGACCTATTCATGAAACCTTCCCTTATTTCCACTGGGGAACACATTATTCCACTGGGGGAAACCCCTTATTTCCACTGGGGAGAAAACACATTATTTCCACTGGGGGACCACACCTTATTTCCACTGGGAAACACTTCATTCCTGGGAACCCTTATTTCCACTGGGGAAACACATTATTTCACTGGGGGAACCCCTTATTTCCACTGGGGAAACCCCTTATTTCCAACTGGGAACACATTATTCCACTGGGGGAAACACATTATTTCCACTGGAGGAAACACATTATTTCATTCATTACATTTAAGTCATTTAGCAGACGCTCTTATCCAGAGCACTTACAAATTGGTGCATTCACCTTATGATATCCAGTGGAACAACCACTTTACAATAGTGCATCTAACTCATTTAAGGGGGAGGGGGGGTAGAGAATACTTTATCTATCCTAGTATTCCTTAAAGAGGTGGGGTATTTCACATGGGGAAACACATTATTTCCACTGGGGAAACACATTATTTCCATGCGAGTAATATCATCTATACAGAAATGTATTATACAGAAAGTAATTATTCCATACTTTTTTACATTTGATATGTTATCTTATAAATGAATCTTTGTTTTATGTCAACTTTTCATTGACCTCATCATACAATATGTATGTAACTGTGTGTGTATTTGGACTGGCTCATCTCAGGGGAGAGTGATCCCTCGCAGGTGCCCCCCGGTGGAGCGAGTGTGTGTGGTGGTGGTCAGGCCTCAGCTCCTTATCCAGGGCCAACATATTCCACTCCTGACGACGGTTCCGAGCCTTACGCACCTTCTTCACCTCCCTCTGCAACGTCCCGTCCACACAACGCTTCTGCTCCTGGGAGGAGACACGTATTAGTGGAGACGGAGGGGACAAGAAAGAGAAGAAGGGAGAGATTATTTTGCTTACTTTGTCTTTCCTCTTCTCCTTCCTCTTGTCCTCTGTGTCCCGCAGCATCTTCTCTCTCCACAGGTCGAAGAAGTAGAGGGGTCAGTGTAGAACTTCAGCCCCTCCTTGTGGTCATCCCTACAGGGTCAAGGGCAAATGCGGGTCAGGGTTTATGGGAAATGAAGTCCACAACATTCCACTATGAGACTACAAAACAAGATCAGGTGAGGTATTTGACTCTGGTTTAAGACTGCCCTGGGTAGTAGAGAGTTAGACAGATCATAGAAAGGGAGGGGGAGAGAACACACCTATATTTGGACAGGATGTTGAGAGGTGGAGGTTTGTTACTCAGGTTGTACATCTCCTTGACAGGGATGGGAACGCTCCTCGTGGATACCACCTGCTGGTCCTGGGCGGTACTGCTCTTAAACGCCTTCTTCATGTTGATGTCCTGCAGAGAACTGAGGCCAGAGAAGAGAGGACAAACAAAGAGCGAGCGAGAGAGAGAGAGAGAGCGTGAGGAGAGAGAGAGAGAGGAGAGAGAGGACGAAAGAGAAGGAGAGGAGAGGGGGATAGACAGGGTGTGAGAGAGAGGGTTAGGGAGAGGGGGATAGACAGGGTGTGAGAGAGAGGGTTAGGGAGAGGGGGATAGACAGGGTGTGAGAGAGAGTGTAGGGAGAGGGGGATAGCAGGGTGTGAGAGAGAGGGTTAGGAGAGGGGATAGACAGGGTGTGAGAGAGAGGGTTAGGGAGAGGGGGATAGACGAGGGTGTGAGAGAGAGGGTTAGGGAGAGGGGGATAGACAGGGTGTGAGAGAGAGGGTAGGGAGAGGGGATAGACAGGGTGTGAGAGAGAGGGTTAGGGAGAGGGGATAGACAGGGTGTGAGAGAGAGGGTTAGGGAGAGGGGATAGACAGGGTGGTAGAGAGAGAGTGTAAGGGAGAGGGGGATAGACAGGGTGTGAGAGAGAGGGTTAGGAGAGGGGGATAGACGGGGTGTGAGAGAGAGGGTTAGGGAGGGGGATAGACAGGGTGTGAGAGAGAGGGTTAGGGAGAGGGGATAGACAGGGTGTGAGAGAGGGGTTAGGGAGAGGGGGATAGACAGGGTGTGAGAGAGAGGGTTAGGGAGAGGGGGATAGACAGGGTGTGAGAGAGAGGGTTAGGGAGAGGGGAATAGACAGGTGTGAGAGAGAGGGTTAGGGAGAGGGGGATAGACAGGGTGTGAGAGAGAGGGTTAGGGAGAGGGGGATAA
>NC_036867.1:1573370-1577192 GCF_002910315.2 Salvelinus sp. IW2-2015
CGCAGAGAGAGAGAGAGAGCGTGAGAGAGAGAGAGAGAGAGAGAGAAGAGGACGCAGAAAGAGAAGGAGAGGGAGAGGGGGGATAGACAGGGTGTGAGAGAGAGGGTTAGGGAGAGGGGATAGACAGGGTGTGAGAGAGAGGGTTAGGGAGAGGGGGATAGACAGGGTGTGAGAGAGAGTGTCAGGGAAGGGGGATAGACAGGGTGTGAGAGAGAGGGTTAGGGAGAGGGGATAGACAGGGTGTGAGAGAGAGGGTTAGGGAGAGGGGGATAGACAGGGTGTGAGAGAGAGGGTTAGGGAGAGGGGGATAGACAGGTGTAGAGAGAGGGTTAGGGAGAGGGGATAGACAGGGTGTGAGAGAGAGGGTTAGGGAGAGGGGATAGACAGGGTGTGAGAGAAGGGTTAGGGAGAGGGGATAGACAGGGTGTGAGAGAGAGTGTAGGGAGAGGGGGATAGACAGGGTGTGAGAGAGAGGGTTAGGGAGAGGGGATAGACAGGGTGTGAGAGAGAGGGTTAGGGAGAGGGGATAGACAGGTGTGAGAGAGAGGGTTAGGGAGAGGGGATAGACAGGGTGTGAGAGAGAGGGTTAGGAGAGGGGGATAGACAGGGTGTGAGAGAGAGGGTTAGGGAGAGGGGAAGACAGGGTGTGAGAGAGAGGGTTAGGGAGAGGGGATAGACAGGGTGTGAGAGAGAGGTTAGGGAGAGGGGATAGACAGGGTGTGAGAGAGAGGGTTAGGAGAGGGGATAACAGGGTGTGAAAGAGAGGTTAGGGAGAGGGGGATAGACAGGGTGTGAAAGAGAGGGTTAGGAGAGGGGGATAGACAGGGTGTGAGAGAGAGGGTTAGGAGGAGGGGGGATAGACAGGGTGTGAGAGAAGTATTTATATATCCTCAGTTTCATCACTTTTACACCATCGCTATGTCAACGAGTAACAATGTCACTTCCTATTTCCTGTGACCTCTAACCCCTGTCTCACCTCCTCACGGTGGAGTCCAGCTGGGTGACTTGACGGCCAGGCGGTCGATGCGGTCCTGCAGGGATTGGCTCTCAGTCTGTTTTAAGTGATTAGAACGACCTCCCCGTGCGGTTCGTTGTGCTTGGCCTCGGATCACAAACAGTGGTCTCTCGGAATCTAGAACAGTCTCGGTCCGAAGATTGATTCCTCCTCATGTTTTAACCTCTCACTGCCCGACAGTCACCTACTCTGGACCTTAGTTTCTACCTATTTAGTATTGTTGTTTTAGACAGCCCATGAATGCGATAAATCTATGTGTGTAGATCTTAATTTTTTCCACATTAATCCTGCGGTCATTAATCGCCGGGTAGAACCCAATGCAATTCTCATTTTATTACGTTTGCCCTGGCTGCACTAAATTATGCAATTACTAATGTCTACGCAAACAAATAAATTTGCACCCTCTAGCACACCTCTTGAGGAAATCTACTAGAACAAAACCAAGCGAGCTCCGTTCAACTGTGTCCTTGCCGCCTATTATTAATATCCTCAGACGAACACAAAAATTCCTTTATGCCCTTTCCAGCGACTCCCTTCTGCCCTATTAACCCCTGACAGGAAGGACGTCATGGATTACGACCTCCCAAAAAATCATTAGATACACTGAGTTACAGATAAACTCCCAAAGACCAAGGAAGTCAGAATCCAGAATATTAAGCTTATAATCGCTCAATGTAGGGAAAATATTTAAAAATAAAAATTTAAAGAAAAACCCTGTGGAATGAGTAGGTGTTGTCCAGATGTTGGGACTAAGGTACAGTTGTGCCACAAAATTAATCTAAAAGAAAGGGCTTACAACCTGCTGGCCATTCCAGGGACAAACCTCATGAAGCTGGTTCTAATTCTGGGAGAACTTCAATTTAAGCCGAGATTGCCGCCTCGCTAAGAAGTAGTTAGTTCGCCTAAAGAATAGCCTTGTCCAAGTTTCTGCAAACCGCGCTCAAGAGAAAAGATCGCGTGAAACCATTTTGCTCCGACCATAGGAGAAAACTATGGTGGAAACCAAACTGAGACTCCTGGACTGCTAGCGAGTTTTTATACCAGAAAATACGGCGCTACTATCAATTTGCAGCTCTTTCTGACATTCTTCTTTTGAAACGTGCAAGCTTCCAAGGAAAGGAAGAGTGGAACGCCAGAAATTTAACTTGACAAATAGACCAGCCCGGCATCACTGTCAATGAGATGAGAGGTGCCCTAGCACCACCCAAACTAGAATCCCTTAGGAACAATCCAATAGCAAATCACTTCTTTTCTGCGTCCCTAGAGCAAGAATCGTGGGATTAGGTCAAAAATGCATTCAATAACGTATATTAACAAGTGCTGAAAACTTTGGTCCGATAGACAGGGTGTGAGAGAGAGGGTTAGGGAGAGGGGGATAGACAGGGTGTGAGAGAGAGGGTTAGGGAGAGGGGGATAGACAGGGTGTGAGAGAAGTATTTATATATCCTCAGTTTCATCACTTTTACACCATCGCTATGTCAACGAGTAACAATGTCACTTCCTATTTCCTGTGACCTCTAACCCCTGTCTCACCTTCCTCCACGGTGGAGTCCAGCTGGGTGACCTTGACGGCCAGGCGGTCGATGCGGTCCTGCAGGGAGTTGGCTCTCAGGTAGAACGTGTTGGCCTCGTTGAACAGCTCTCCGAAGATGTCCTCCGCATGTTTACCTGCAGTACAAGGGTAGACAGATGGATCATGTGGTTAGCATGACATCCTGGTGCACTAKATTATGCATACTATGCATGCACTGCACATTGAGGAAATTATAGACAACTGTTCTCTTTATAATGACAGTATATACACTGAGTMACAGACTGACAAGGTGAATCCAGGTGAAAGCTATGATCCCAATGTAGAAAATATAAAAATAAAGAAAAACCCTGGAATGAGTAGGTGTGTCCAGATGTTTGACTGGTACAGTGTGCCACAAAATAACTTAAGAAGGCACACCTGCTGCATTCCAGGTGACAAACCTCATGAAGCTGGTTGAGAGAATGCTAAGAGTGTGCAAAGCTGTCATCAAGGCAAAGGGTGCGTCCGACAGGTAGGGGAAACCAACTGAGATGGACTTGAAGATTGGTACTATCAATTCTCTTTCTGKCATTCTTCTGGTAACAAATTTAACTGACAAATAGACCAGGGCATCACTGTCATGGAAGGTCCTAGAGGAAAAATCAATAGCAATCAATCTTTGCTAGAGCAAGTCTGTTTAGGTCAGCATCAATACGTTTTAACAATGCTGAACTTTTGTGTGTCATACGCAAACGCACGCATGAATGCATGAATGCACACACACGGCGCGTGCGTGCACACACACAATATAGACTATTTCTGTCACCATACTGACAGGATGACCTCTGGAGAAACATCTAGACTATTTCTGTCACCATACTGACAGGATGACCTCTGGAGAAACGAAACAATTAGACCTATTTCTGTCACATACTGACAGGATGACCCTCTTGGAGAAACATCTAGACTATTTCTGTCAACCAATACTGACGGATGGACCTCTGGAGAAACATAGACTATTTCTGTCACATACTGACAGGAATGACTTGGAGAAGCATCTATGACTATTTCATGTCACCATACTGAGACTTAGATTGACTTTCGCACGCATAACGACGATGATCTAGTAGGAAGAAGGAAAGCGAGATCTTAGCCATGCTGCCGTTCCATCAACCTCTGACCTCAGCCTGTCATGGTTCACACATAACAGTCAGATGCACACAGCGGACACACCAATACGACACAACGGGACGAACACATCACACACACACGGATAACACACACACAACACGGA
>NC_036867.1:1579864-1598328 GCF_002910315.2 Salvelinus sp. IW2-2015
GTGCACGCTGAGACCCATTCCCTTGATAGTTCAGACCAACACACTCACTCTCCAATGCAATTGGACACATTCACTAGATACTAAGGATTAAGTTGCCCTTTCCTTGACACTAATCTAAGGTGAGGTTAACATCTTCCCTAGAATGGTTAAAATCAGGATCTGAGGAGGCTAAGCTGATCCTAGATCTGAGTCTAAGGGCAGCTTCTACAGCAGATGAAAAAGGGATCTCAGAAAGCATCGGAGCGGCCATCTTATCTGGGCCTCTTCCTGCTTCCTGTTTTTGCGGCCTCCGCCCGGCATCAGCTTCCTGTTCCTCACAGTGTAACATCTCTACTCCCTGTCCTCCCAGAGGAGCAGCAGAAGAACAATACAGCTTGAGGAACTGCTGGGGGCCACACACCCAACAGCAAAGCTGACCCCTTAGTCATGCTCTTCATTTCAGATCTAGTATGCTAGGCTATGTGTGTCATTGATGAATAGAGGGTTTTGTGAAGGGAAAGGGGATATCTATCTAGTCAGTTGCACAACTGAATGCATTTCACCGAAATGTGTCGTGCGCATTTAACCCAATCCCTCTGAATCAGAGAGGTGCGGTGGGCTGCCTTAATCCATGTCCAGGTCATCGGTGCCTGGGAGCAATTGTTGTTTGGGGTTAACTGCCTTGCTCAAGTGCAGAACGGCATATTTTTCCAACTTGCTGGCTCAGGGATTTGAACCAGCGACCTTTCGGTTACTGGCCCAACAATCTTAACTGCGAGGCTAGCCCCTTTGATGGTGTTGACAGAGAAACTAGTCATTTCTGACCACCAAGTAGCAACCTCCCCACAAGGCTACGGCAGAGTCCTCAGCTGGCCTCGGTCCAATACCCCCTGCCAAGCCCTGCTTACAGCCATAAACCAATAAGGGACAACAAAGGAGAAATTACTCCATCCTCGTCTGCTGACACAAAACTCACTGAAAACAGCTAATTAGGCCTGCTGTTAAAGAGATAGCGCCATGGTTTGCGTATGGAACCAGGCCTACATTATTATAGAAAAACGCTAGTCTGTGAAATGTGTTGGTCTGCTCTGCTTGGAAGTTCTGAGTATAGTTAACATATGCCATGAGTTTGATTGGTTCTTGTCTGGTGTGACAATGGGGAGATAATTAAGAGGTTGGGGTGGGGAGGCAAATGAAAGGAAGGGAACATATGTGTGTGTGTGTGTGTGTGTGTGAGGGGGTAAATCATGTGTGTATATGTTATGTGTGTGAGGAGGTAAATAATGTGTGTATATGTTATGTGTGTGAGGAGGTAAATAATGTGTGTATATGGTATGTGTGTGTAAATCATGTGTGTATATGGTGTGTGTGTGAGGAAGAGTAGTGTGTGTGTGTGTGTGTATGTGTGTGTGTGTGGAGAGTGAGTTAGTGAGGGAGGGGGTGTGCAGGGGCCTCAGGGAAGCCACTCTGAAAGGTTCCTAGGACAATAGAGCTCCGTTCACACGGCAACAGCAGAGTGCTCCCATGCATGCCTCCCCCTCCGCTCCCCTCCCCTCCTCCTCCCCAGACCTCCTTTAACACACCCTGAAAAGAAGGCACTCCACTCAGAAAGGAAGAGAGGGTAGAAAGAGAGAGACACATGGAAAAATAGAGAGAGAGAGAGTTTAGATTACGATTTCTTATAGTTAGTCACATTCAGGTTTGCAAATGTAGTTGCAGTGTACAGTGAAATCTTAAGCTCCGAGCTCCAACAGTGCAGGTGTGAATGAAACAATAATACAATTAGTATTATATACACCAGTGATGGCCYGTGCCGTTTAAGATGAGGGAGGACGATACATTTCTTCATGAACATGGCCTTATTTCTATTACAGCATATTGGATGACTTTCATTCACCCAGTTCAATGTAACATTGATCGGTTTAGGCTACTACATGATACTCTAATTTCCCTATACCCATCCTGAGTTTGCTACAACCTAGCCTATTAATGAAAGTTTACAACGTAGGTGGACAGGTCAAGTAAATTTTTTGTAATCAAGGTGATTACATTCAATACCGCCTTATACACTCTTGCCTGCATCTAGCTGATCTAGGGTGTAGTCATTAGTCCAACGGCTGCAAACAACAGTTTCTATTGGACAAATTCAGGTATGTTTATCCCTATTTCGTTCCGTTTGCTTCCGTTTAAGAAACGTTTTTCAACAGAATCGGCAGAATGAATACACCCCCTGATCACACGCAAAACACTTTCATAGCTGCCACATTCAAACAGCATGATCACTTTGCTCGTAATTCCTTCTCGCATCTATGCGCTCTCCTCCTCGCTCACCTTTTCCCTTTGCTTGTGGAATCCAGTGCATAACACATCAGCTGTCTGTGTGTAAGCCAAACCTTCAGATCATAACCGCTAACCGTTACAGACAGACTACACCATTGTTACCATATTATCTAATGTTTAAATCAACATAGTTAATAGAACTAACGCATTAGCAATCGGTAATTGTTACATTAGTACATAACTCTTAATCAGACTTAATAATTATAAATGATATTTCAACACCATGCATACATGGAACAACGATTTTGTCTTATTCAACGTTCTGACTCCAAAGCGTTGAGCGCAGGCCATGTAGCCTATTCCTATGCGCACTGAGGCATGCGCTCGCTCCTATTACACACATAGGACAGAGACATAGGACACAGACACACGAAACTCCGACATAACCCGGAAAATATGAACAAAGGAAACCATAAATTGAATTAAATAAACAGTTAAATAAACAGAACTTACCCTTCATGAGTCTTGAGAACATTCATGTGCACTATAAACATCGCGCCCACTCAGAGCAGGGTAACAAATGGTTGGCTAAATGAAAATGTATCGTTGTACTATCAAACGTGAAACAGAAATGTCTACGTGTTGCAATAAACCTTAAGGGGATGGAATGATGAAACGCTAGCAATTATTGTAGTATTAGATGGAATCTAGATTTACCACATAGGGCCTATGCATTTAAACGTGTGAAAGCAACGGAAAACATTTCAACAAGAGAAAAAAAGTTCTCCACTGGCGGGAGTTTGGTCTTCGAACACAGTAATAATTAATTGTAAGTACAAATTCTAAATATAAGCTTCATGAGTAAATTATTCATTTAAATGAATGGTTACATATCCAAATACCAGTATGCCTATGCTAGTAATTGTTGCCCAATTGCTGGTGAGCTTGCTAAGTAAATAGTTAATATTATTGATCACCCCCCAAAATATTTATTTATTATGGCAATCCTCTCTCCCTACAATTTGAGTTTTCGCTGCACCCGATCCTATAACTGTACAGCAAATCAGCAATCTGTTGGCTAGCTCACCCGACCTGCGTTCATTGACAGTTTGCTTGTCCAATCAGAGTTAAAAAGTGTGCGTTTCCCTAGCCAATCTGTTGCAGGTTTTTACTTTTGCAAGGGTGATGCTGCTGCCTCTGGCTACGTGTAGAGTAGGCCTAATCCACTAGAACTTGTGCCACAAAATGAGTGACAAAACATGTTAGATCATTTGAAGTCATCAGTCTCAAGACAAAGTTGAGTCCCGAGTCTTGAGGCACCAAGTCAAGTCTCAAGTTATTTTATTTTCTATCAAGTTGAGTCTCAAATCAAATTTGTACACAACTCTGATAAAGCATATAAATAGCGTGTCTGGATTTGATTAGAGCTTTGATCGAAAATTCAAGCCACATGCTTCCTGAGCCATACATTAAATACATTTTATGAGCCCAACATTAAAGACATTTTATGAGCACAAGCCCAAAAAAGCTCAAATGATTGTGCCGTTATCCAATATATAGGCTACTGCACATTACGCAGGACAGAAAAACATAAAAGCCCATAGATGTAACTAGCTATATGCTCTCTTGGGTAAATAATTTAAACTAGCTCTAGTAGGCTAATCTTTTTGAGTGTGAACTGTATTTCTTTACTGTATTGTATTAAAGTGTATTAAATTACGCACATCATTCAAACCATGATAAAGCAGAAAAGAACATGTGATTCTGGTGCAGCACATGCAGCCTACAAAGTTACAAGCATAGGCTAGAGAATTTAATTTTAATTTTGAAATATAATAGGGCCTATTTGTATAATTAGTAGGCTGACGCATTTCCCTTAATGTTATTAGCCTACCTCCTCTTTCTCTCTCCATTGTAGCTTCATTCCTTCCTCACTTTCAACAGGTAATTAAATGAGTTCCGTTGTCCTCATCTCCATCATTCTAATGACATGCTGAATAATATAGGACTAGAATTACATGCAGATGGCTTTCACTTCTCTTTAGGAAGATTGAATGGTTATGGGACTGAAAAAATAACTGCTAACCTCCCAGGTTCGCTCTTCTTTCAAACTACCCCTGAGTTCTATTGGCTGCTGTATTTAACGTTCAGAAAACAAGAGCTTGCGTCCCTCTTCGAATCGTCTATTGGTATAAAAAATTCACAATTTTTTTTATTTTTATGTCCAGCAAGCTATTCTAGGCTAGCTTTTCCAGCATAGGACTCCAAGAGCTAAGGGGCATTTTTTTGAAGGAGAGGGGCCAGCGGACCACAGGTGCATGCATATTGCGCAAGAAACTAGTTAGAAGCTTACTATGCATAACCCATAATGTATTAGTTACATATAAGGCTAATTCTGCATTGAATTCATCACCTGAATGAGGTAGGCTAGGACATCTATACAGTGCATTCGAAAAGTATTCAGACCCCTTGACTTTTTCCACATTTTGTTATGTAATAGCCTTATTCTAAAGCAATTGGCATCCACAATAGTTTATTCCATATTTAATAGAAATCAGACTTTGCTTTAGATTTTTTTATTCAACATAATATTGTAAATAATAAAACAAATGAAACTGGCATGGACAAAAATGATGGGACCCTTAACCTAATATTTTGTTGCACAACCTTTAGAGGCAATCACTGCAAACAAACGTTTTCTGTAGCTCTCAATGAGAGAGCTACAGAAAACTTCTGCACCTGTTAACAGGTAGTTTGGCCCAGTCTTCCTAAGCAAACTGCTTCAACTGTTTCAGGTTTGATGGGTGCCTTCTCCAGACTGCAAGATTCAGCTCTTTCCATAAATGTTAGATAGGATTCAGATCAGGCCTCATAGAAGACACTTCAGAATAGTCCTATGTTTTGTTCTTATCCATTCTTGGGTGCTTTGAGCTGTGTGTTTGGGGTCATTATCCTGTTGGAGGACCCATGACCTGCGACTGAGACAGAGCTTTCTGACACTGGGCAGTACGTTTGTTCCAGAATGCCTTGATAGTCTTGAGATTTCATTGTGCCCTGCACAGATTCAAGGCACCCTGTGCCAGGCGCAGCAAAGCAGCCCCAYAACAGAACCGAACCTCCATGTTTCACTGTAGGTATGGTGTTCTTCTCTTTGAAAGCTTCATTTTTTCATCTGTGAACATAGAGCTGATGTGACTTGCCAAAAAGCTCGTTTTGACTCACCTGTCCAAAGGACATTCTCCCAGAAGGATTGTGGCTTGTCAATATGCATTTTAGCTAATTCCAGTCTGTCTTTGTTTTTCTTTCAAAAGTGGAGTCTTCTTCCATGGAGCCCACTGTCGCTCAAAAAGTGACGGATGGTGCGATTAGAAACTGACGTACCTTCAGCTTGGAGTTCAGCTTGTATCTCTTTGGCAGTTATCCTTGGTTCTTTTTCTGCCATTCACACTATCCTTCTGTTCAATCTGGGGTCGATTTTCCTCTTGCAGCCAACCAGGGAGGTTGGCTACAGTTCCATGGACCTTAAACTTCCTAATAATATTTGCAACTGTTGTCACAGGAACATCAATCTGCTTGGAGATGGTCTTGTAGCCTTTACCTTTACCWTGCTTGTCTATTATTTTCTTTCTGATCTCCTCAGACAAATCTCTGCTTTGCTTTCTCTGGTCCATGTTCAGTGTGGTGCACACAATGATACCAAACAGCACAGTGACTACTTTTCTCCATTTAAATAGGCTGAATGACTGATTACAAGATTGGAGACGTGTGTGATACTAATTAGTTTGAAATATCACTATAATCCAATTATTTATTATCTTTTCTAAGGGGTACCAACAAATGTGTCCAGGCCATTTTAGAATATCTTTGTAGAATAAGCAATTATTGATCTCTTTTCAGAGCTTCTTTCTATGACATACCAAAGGCATGCAAGTATACATGATAAAAGAGCTTTTAATTGCWTCCCTTTTCAGGAGGAATGAAGCACTATTTTAATGAGCTGTAAGGGTACCAACAAATATGAGCACGTCTGTATATCAATCTTGAACAGGATTATCTTTTTGGATGCAATTTGAATGGAATTGATGAGAGAGAGAGGAAGACTGCTTGTGAATGCTCTGATTTAAAGCAACGATAGGCTGTTTTCAAAACTCTGCAATAATTTAAAAAACAAGGTGGCCCCCGAAAGCCAGATGGAGATGGGTTAATTAGACGCCCATTCAGTCCTTATATTACTGTAGCATAGACTATACTGCAACAAATGTAGGCCTATCTGTCACAAGGAAAAAAGTTACCATGATGAGATGATAGGTCTACATGCATTGTGAACTGCACTCCATACTGAGATGGTCTGTCTGTCCCAACCATGAGCGTTGATGACTGATCATGCAGAGAACAGAGTGAAGGCCGCAGAGAATACATATTTGGACTTGCATATAATTTAACAGTTCCATGTCACGTCACTATTTACATGAATCATTTATTATAATTGACTGTTTCCACACAGTTTTATATCCCGGGAAAAGTGAGTGGTTTTGGGCGGTAAATCTCGATAACCGGACGTCCTCCAGACATTGTCATAATTACTGTGTAAGTCTATGTAAGGGGGTGAGAACTATGAGCCTCCTAGGTTTTGTATTTTAGTCAATATACCCAGAGGAAGATGGAAGCTAGCTATCCTCCGGCTACACCGTGGCGCYGTTGAGGCTACTGTAGACCTTCTTTGCAAAATAGTGTGTTTTAATKAATTATTTGGTGACATGTGAATATATTTAGTATAGTTTTATCTAAAAATAGCTTTTTTAATGTTACACTATTTTCATGAAATTCACTGAGGATGGTCCTCCCCTTCCTCCTCTGAGGAGCCTCCACTGATATATATGAGTAAGAACATTTGAGAGAGGTGGGGAGAGAGAGCAAAAGATGTAAAACACTAGCGAGTTGGGGAGAGAGAGAGAGAGATGGGGAGAGAGAGATTGGGGCAGAGAGAGAAGAGAATGGGGAGAGAGAGAGAGAGATGGGGAGAGAGAGAGATTGGGGAGAGAGAGAGATGGAGAGAGAGATGGAGAGAGAGAGGATGGGGAGAGGGAGAAGATGGGGAGAGGGAGAGGAGAGAGAGAGAGATGGGGAGAGAGAGAGATGGGAGAGAGAGAGGAGATGGGGAGAGAGAGATGGGGAGAGAGAGAGAATGGGGAGAGAGAGAGATGGGAGAGGGAGAGAGAGAGATGGGGAGAGAGAGAGATGGGGAGGGAGAGATGGGGAGAGGGAGAGATGGGAGAGGGAGAGAGATGGGGAGAGGGAGGAGAGGGAAGGAGAGAGAGATGGGGAGGAGAGAGAGATGGGGAGAGGGAGAGAGAGGATGGGGAGAGAGAGAGAGAGATGGGGAAGAGAGAAGAGAGATGGAGAGAGGAGAGAGAGAGAGATGGGGGAGGAGGAGAGAGATGGGGAGAGAGAGAGAGATGGGGAGAGAGAGAGAGAGATGGGAGAGAGAGAAGAGATGGGGAGAGAGAGAGAGAGTGGGGAGAGAGAGAGAGATGGGAGAGAGAGAGAGAGAAATGGGGAGAGAGAAGAGATGGGGAGAGGAGAGAGAAGGAATGGGGAGAGAGGAGAGAGAGATGGGGAGAGAGAGAGAGAGATGGGGAGAGAAACTGCACATAGTCAAAGAAAGAGTAATGCCCTAACACAAACACACAGGAATTGCTCCGCCAGGCATAAAGGCTACACTGACAAACTGATAACTTTAATGACAGAGTTAAAGTCCTTTTCTCTGTCATGCACACAAAACCACTATAGCCTCTCAGACGATTAGCAGCACATTCTCCATCTCGAGAGCTCAGAGAGCAGAGGGCCTTTGTACTTCACTAGAGGCATCCTGACTGCTGCCACCAGGACGTAGTTCATGTGTCTCCCTAAAGACCCTCTACGCCCACACACAGCTATTACTATGGATGCCGAAATTCCTGAGCAGGGCAACATTATCAATTTATGAGTCAAGTACAGCCTTTTGGCGCAAGAGCTCGTGGTGGGGTCATCAATATTGCAAGATCAATTACGCCAGGTTACACATTGCCCTACAAATTACACTAAAACTCCAACTCTGACATTGCTAGATCATGCATGATCTCTACAACATGCATATTCGCCCTGATAGACAGTTATATTAATAAATATACAGGCTATATTAATTATAGCCTGTGACCCTTATAATAATTGACATGTCACTGCCCTACATTCACAGAATAATGTAGCCCATTGCACATATTYATAGAACAATTGTAGCTAATCCATCTTGCTTTGAGTAGAGTGGGTGAGCAACAAAACCAGCCGCCTGTGCGCGTGCTGCAGGCAGTGCACAAACACAACACAGCCTATTCTACACACGCAGACACAACACTGATGGCAAGCGCGATCAATCAAAGTTCCTCAGTGTCTCTTCCCGTTACTGATGGGTTGGTTGACCTACATCTGTTTAACGATTCTATTTCCCAGCCTGCATCGATAGCAACAATATTATAACCCAACTTAGTTCTAACACTTTCTACATCAAATGCATTTTTGTTCGTTCCAGTAAACAATAATCAACCGTTTCCAAGCAAGGCAGTGGCCAAATGGAGTGWGCAAAAATAGGCTATAATTTTATTTAAAGAATCGGGCCTTGGACACAGAACTCGTAAAGCCCTTGTGTTTCATCATTATAATCTATTGAGTGTCCACTAGTGGTGGCCGGCCGCTATGTCCAGTCAGTGGTTCGACCATTTGGATTAACGCAATTCCACACATATATATATATAAAAAACAAACATTCAATTAGGGGCAAATATAAACAGTGGCAAGAAATATTCCGACTCTTATGAGTTATAAAAGCATAGTAAATACCCTCACCAGCAGTCAGAAATGTAATAGATTAATCTGGCAGCATGTCCCGTTAGATACTCCTCTTGTTCGCGCTGCCATCTGTGTCCCTGGCCGTCTGGCCACTCTAAACAATCCACTGCGGGGGGCGGGATACACCGTTCGCCTCCGCCAATCAGCATTCAGCAACAAGGATTTAATAAGTAGTGAGTGTTCCCATTGTCAAATCGCAGCCCTTGAAAGGCATGAGTGACATCGAGGTTCCCTGTCGGGCATGGATAGGGCGGGGTCTCAGGGTGTGTAGGGGAGGCTACAGCGGGTTTAACATTTTATGCAATCCAGTCCCCATGCCGTGTTAACGTTAAAGGCTTAAAAGAAACACATTTTGGGGGATGGAGGATTTGGCCTACAGTTTAAAAGGGTCTTATAACTGGGGCATCTTTTGAGAATGTTTTTTGGGAGCAATTGACACGTGGCAGTGGTGGGTTTAATGATAGAGCTGGACTGATTCCATTCTAGCAGCTTTAGTAACTGACTGGGATGACTGCTTGCTTTAGGGATGCACAAGCTTTGAACTGGGCAATGGGGGCAGACTATATTTTGGGAGAGGGCAAACTCATCTTCTGTGTAAGTGTGTGAGAGAGAAAAATACCAGAAGAGATATAGAGAGGGAGAGACAGAGGGCAGAGAACAAGTAATGACAGATCTTAGAGATAAAAAAAGGACGAACTGGGATTGTTCCATTATTGAAGACACTCTTCTATTCCTGGAAGAGAACATAACCTGGAAAAAAGCACTCACATAACACAGAGAGACAGACAGACACACAAAGAGACAGACAGAGACCCCCCAATGTCAACATTACCACTTTTATTGTCAGGATACTTGCGTCATGTAAAATATTTCAATACAATACAATACAATTCAATACATATTTCAATTCAATACAGTAAAAATGCATGTTCCATATGCCATCCTCCACACAATGTGTTGGTTTGTCATCAAGAAGATAAGGCTTTGCCCACAGCGATAAAAACGGCAGCTCTCTCTCAGCACAACAGAAGCTGCTTCACCACTTTTTTTTTTGTGTGAACACAAAACGGATTAAATTATAAACTACTAAAATCTTATTTTTTTATTCCTTTTGTTGTTTCTCAATAAAGCCCTCAACCAGAGCTGTGGGCGGGGCCCCACAAACTCCCAGAATGCTCCTGTCAGCAGCTCAATTCGGTCCCCAACGAAGATGCCCATGGAAGGGCGGACAGACACAAAGACGGGAAGACAAACAGACAGAGGGACAGAGACAGGAAAGACATATATTCTGTCAATGCTGGCAGTCACATAGCAGCTTTAATCTCATCGAAGCTTCAACAGGAAGAGGGGAATCCGGCTGGAAAGGGGGAGAGCTTTGGTGGAGGGGTAAGGAGAGAAGGAAATGAGGGTAAGGGAAGAGGGGATCCCCGGGTCCACCTTCTGTTTGTTGGTCTTGTGGCTGTAGTTAAGTACCAGTTCTGAAGGTTAACTTTGTAATGGTCACAAACCTGCAGCGACGATAACTTGAACCACAGAGGAAGGAACGAGGGAAACAACAAACTGACAGCATCTGTTCTTCCTTCTCCATCTTCCTCTTGGTTTAGTCTCCATGTGTTGAAGTCATTTTCTGTCATGGCTGATGTTGTCATTTTCTGTAATAGCTGATGTTGTTGCATCATGTCATGTTCTTTTAAAATGAGTATATTGTATTAACATACTGGGCTAATGGACTGCTGCAGTGAGGGTGGACCGGTGGGCTGTTGCCATGGACACACCCACTTCCCTTAGTACATTCTCCCTAGCGAGCATGGAGAGGGGTGGGTAGAGGTCAGGGGTCAGTAGCGGTGGGTCTGGTGTGAGTACTGCGGGGGCTGCTGGGAGGTAGAGGAGTATCCAATGCTGCTTTGGGGCAGTGATGTGCTTGGTCCGGGGTTCTGGTAGGCAGCATGTGGATTGGAGCGCTGACAGATAAATAAAGGTAACTTATCAGACTCTTAATTTCCAATTTAGGTTTTTACAATTTGGTGGGATAACCCAGAAATGAGCTAAATCATGCTGTATATGGTATTGCGTGTGTGTACCATACCTGGTAGTCTGTAGTCATGAGGCCACTTGAGGTAGTGACGGGCGGGATCACTCGCACCTTCTTTAGGGGCGGGCCCTGGGCATGGCTATTGTCAGGGTTACCAGTGTGCCCCGCCCCATTGGTGTGGTTGTTCCCCTGCTGCTGCTGGTTCTTCTGGATAATTAAACACCCACCCAAGCATCCATCAACGGATAACCGTACACTAACACACACTGGAAATACACGCAAATGTTTTGCTTAAAAGACCCAATGCAGCCGCTTTTATATCAATATATTATATCAATATCAAATCATTTCTGGGTAACAATTAAGTAACTAACTGTAATAGATTTCCTAGATTTCCAAGAATGTTGCTAGGACTGTCTGGGAGTGGTCTGAGTGGGGAGGGGACAACTGGAAAACAAGCTGTTATTGGCAGAGAGGTTTGGAACCCTCTGTTATTGGTCTATTAACCAATTTACCACAGTGACGTCACCATGGAAAGCTGAAACTCAATTCCATTCCAAACCTGCTGATTACAAGTTTGTGTAGAAATAATACAAAACACGGGAGAGAAAAAAACACACTGGGCCTTTAAAAACTTTTCATCTACATTTGACTAAACACACACAAGTCAAAAGTTTGGATAAACCTACTCATTCAAGGGTTTTTCTTTATTTGTACTATTTTCTACATTGTAGATTAATAGTGAAGACATCAAAACTATGAAATATTACATATGGAATCATGTAGTAACCAAAAAAGTATATTTTATATTCTTCAAAGTAGCCACCCTTTGCCTTAATGACAGCTTTGCACACTCTTGGCATTCTCTCAACCAGCTTCACCTGMAATGCTTTTCCAACAGTCTTGAAGGAGTTCCCACATATGCTGAGCACTTGTTGGCTGCTTTTCCTTCACTCTGCGGTTCAACTCATCCCAAACCATCTCAATTGGGTTGAGGTCAGGTGATTGTGGAGGCCAGGTCATTTGATGCAGCACTCCATCACTCTCCTTCTTGGTCAAATAGCCCTTACACAGGTAGAAAGAGGAGGAAGGGAAGCGCTACTAAGGTACAAAATAGTAAATTTGGTAGACAGAAGGTGCTCTTTGGTAAAAGGGGAGCATTGGTCATCAAAAAGAAAGGAGGCCCAAGGTACTCTTCATATAATTAATTCAAATGCCTTTATTAGTATGGCATGTTCAATAGAAACAACGTTTTTAAAAATCCGACGCATTTCGGCTGCATTGACATCTTAACCCAGTCTAAGAAATAAACCTCCCATGCCACTCTGTCAACATCACGGCAAATCTCATGTGAGTGCATACCATCTATTGGCACAATGGACAGTTTTAACATCTCGTCCCGTGTTTTATGATTCTGATTATCTGGACTTGTCCAGTGACTGCTGTGAAAGGACAGCTGACAACATAGGAAAGTCTGTGTGACAGCTTGGAGAGACAGCTGACCGGAGGGAATAGACCCCACTGGGGCTGTCATGGGCTAGCTACCCATGTTGGCAGTCTCCGACGCTGCTTCAGTATGTTGGAGACACCCGCTAAGTGCTACTGAAAGTCAACAAAGGAACACACCCCTAGAGCCTGCGAGAGCTGGGGCGCAAGATGGCTCAACGACTGATCACACGGCTACGGACCCAGGAATGGAAACGACTACGAGTAGGAACACAGCACATGAGACAACCATAACAGCAGCAGGACACACACTTCAGGTGTGCAGCTGTGGTTGGGAGAGAGTAACATCGGCAAGGGGGTTAAGGATCCATCAAGGGAGGGAAATGTGCTTGGTAGAGCAGAGACAGGGACCTCGCATTGACCAGTACTTCTTACGAAGCAGCCAGTCAAATCAGTCGAATGAAGCACAGCGACGGTACGCAAACCAAAGTTCGCAGAGCATCAGCACCCCTGTAACGGAGGAGGATAACACAAGCACAGAAATGCCGGTGGATGAACTCACCCAACCACAGAGACCTCTAAAAGAGGAAAAGGTCAAAGGGCACAGACCGAGTGTGAAGTGGCCCAAAGCTGTTGAAAAGAGAGAGTGGGAAACAATCAACAACGACCTGACAAAAATCTTGGAACAACAGGTAGGAACAGCAGAGAAAAAGCTTGAAAGGATGGGAGACATTATCTACCACTACGGAGAAGAGCGCTTTGGAGTAAACGAAAGGAGAAGTGGCAAGACACCACCCGCGCCAGCCAAATCTAGGAGGCAGCAAGAGATCGAGATACTTGTCAGAGAGAGAAGGCAGCTGAGAAAGCAGTGGAAGAAGGCCTCTGATGCAGAGAGAGAAGGTCTCATGCACTCCAAGCAGACATCAAATGTCGGCTGGCAACCTTGCGAAGAGCGGAAAACTTAAGGAAATTCGTAGGAAGAAGGAACACTCAAGAACACGGTTCTATAAAAAAACCTTTAAGTTTGTCAAAGACCTCTTCGCAAAGGAAAAGTGCGGAATCCTAAAAAACTCCAAAGCCAGAACTGGAAGAACATCTGGAAAAGGTCCACCAGGACAGAAAAGGCATGAGCAGATAATCATCACATGACATCCCACCTATTCAACCACCAGAATTCAAATCTGGACACTGACCCTCCAAAATGGAAGGAAGTAGAGAACGTTGTCCGACGAGCAAGAGCGGCCTCGGCTCCTGGGCCTAATGGAGTACCATATAAGCTCTACAAGAACGCCCCGAATGTTCTACGCTTTCTTTGGAGGCTCATGAGGATAGTGTGGCAGAAGGAAATAATACCAAAGGCATGGCGAAGGGCTGGTGGTGTGCTAATCCCGAAAGAGAAGGATGCGACAGACTCAGTCAATTCGACCAATCTCCCTTCTCAACGTCGAAGGGAAGATCTTTTTCAGTATAATAGCACAGAGGCTGTCCACTTACCTGGAAAGGAACAAGTACATTGATACATCTGTACAGAAAACAGGCATTCCTGGTTTCTCTGGTTGCCTGGAACATACTAGTATGATTTGGACCAGATCCAAACAGCTAA
Organism: Salvelinus sp. IW2-2015; assembly: GCF_002910315.2. Lineage (NCBI taxonomy): Eukaryota > Metazoa > Chordata > Actinopteri > Salmoniformes > Salmonidae > Salvelinus > Salvelinus sp. IW2-2015. Next base: position 1,594,087 of record NC_036867.1, read on the forward strand.
GAAAGACAAGAGAGTCTCTATGTCATCTTCCTCGACCTGGCCAATGCCTTTGGTCAGTTCCCACTGAACTCCTCTGGGAATCCTTCAACTTTTTCCACGTACCAGAACCCATCACTACACTGGTAAAGGCCTATTTCCAAGACCTGCAATTGTGTTTCACAACACCTGATTCACAACAACTGGCAGCGCTTGGAAGTGGGCATAATGGCAGGCTGTACAATTCACCTCTGGCCTTCACTATGGCCATGAAGTCATCATCAGGGCATCGAGATGGGTGGTGGCGGTGAGAGAACTAAGGAAGGGCTCCGTCTCCCACCTATCCGAGCATACATGGATGACATGACTACACTGGACCACCACTGCAGCATGCACCAGGCGGCTACTTGCAAAACTGCAGGATAACATCAAGTGGGCCCGGATGAAAATCAAGCCAAGCAAATCTCAAAGCATCTCCATAGTCAAGGGACAGCTTAAAGATGTGAGGTTCTGCATTGGAGATGACCCGATACCAACGGTGTCTGAGCAACCCGTCAAGAGCCTGGGTAGATGGTACAACGAAAGCCTCCGAGATAAAGATCAAGTGCAGCAAGTAAGACAGGACATCGCGACGGGACTTGAGAACATCAACAAGACCCTACTGCCTGGGAAGCTCAAGCTTTGGTGCCTACAGTTTGGACTTCTCCCCCGGATAATTTGGCCACTCACCGTCTATGAGGTCCCAATAACAACAGTGGAGAAGATGGAGCGAACCATTACCTCATACGTGAAGAAATGGCTGGGGTGTCCCACGATGCCTGAGTAACATCGGCCTCTATGGCAAAGGGGTCCTTGAACTACCTCTTACAAGTCTAACGGAGGAGTACAAGTGCTCTAAAGTAAGACTTCAGATGACATTGAAGGACTCCAAAGACCAGACCATTAGCAAGGCTGCACCTCCCCTACAAACTGGACATCATCCAAGGCTGTGCAGCAAGCAACATCAGCCCTGAGACACCAAGACATTGTGGGGAATATCCAGCACGGAAGAGGAGGCTTTGGCCTGGCAGCAAGCAAACCAACATTCCATAAGGCAACAACATCTGAACGCAGGAAGCTGGTGGTCGAGGAGGTGCGCAGACAGGAGGAGACTGCAAGAAGTGCAAAGGCTGTCTCTCTGCTATACAAGGCAATGGACGCGGTGGGAAGGCCTGGAGAGGAGAAAGATCAACTGGAGTGAGCTTTGGCAAATGGAGGCAAGCAACATCAGCTTCATCATAAGAGCTGTTTATGATGTGCTTCCATCACCAAAAAAACCTACATCAATGGTATGGCGAGGACCGCGACCTGCCCCTCTGCCCAGCTCCAGTGACTCTCAGGCATATAATGACAGGTTGCAAGACCAGCCTCTCACAAGGCCGCTAGCACCTGGAGGCACAATCAGGTCCTCAAGAGCCTGGCTGCAGCACTTGAGACCAAGAGGAGTGCAACCAATTCATTACCTCCAAAAACAAGCAATCCCGTCAAAACACAACATTCATCCGGGAGGGACAGAAAAGGCCCCAAGCATCCTCCTACAAAGCCAGAAACTGGACACCTAGGCATGGCCCGGGACTGGAAGATGCTTGTCGATATTGGCCAGCAACTAATTTTTCCACCTGAGATTGCTTCTACCAACCTTAGGCCAGACATGGTACTCTGGTCCCCTTCACGAAAGGCTGTGTACATCATAGAGCTCACAGTCCCGTGGGAAAACTCTGTTGAAGAGGCCTACGAGCGTAAGAAACTGCGTTACACAGAGTTGGCAGCAGACGCAACTCAGCGTGGCTGGAATGCAAAAGTCTGGCCAGTTGAAGTGGGATGCAGAGGGATTCGTGGCTTCTTCCACCATCAGGTTGCTGAAAGAACTTGGAATCCATGGACCAGGCTCTGCGGCAGACCGTCAGAGCAGTTTTTCTCAAGCAGCTGAAAGAGGCAGCCAGTGGTCTGGATCAAACGGAAGGACCCTTGCTGGGCCTATAACTTCATGACCCCCCACCTGAGAACCCAATTCAGATCCCTCCAACTTGAGGAGGGCATATGAGGTATGCAGTCAGCTGTAGGGCTGGCTCAGGGAAGAGGACGCCCTGCCTTGCATAGTCCCGTGGGAATCTTAATTGGGCATGGGACACAAGCTAAGCTTTGATCACCCTTAGCTGGCCACCTTTGATGAGGGTGTTTAGTGATTAAAGGTCGAAACACCCACTGATTCGAAGGCACACTACTGAGGATGTGTCCCAAAATTGACATCTTAACCCAGTCTAAGAAATCAACTCCCATGCCACTCTGTCAACATCACGGCAAAATCTCATGTGAGTGCATACCATCTATTGGCACAATGGACAGTTTTAACATCTTCGTCCCGTGTTTTATGATTCCGTCAGGGAGTACAAAAAAAGAATACAATGTCCCTCTTTTGAACAGTTTTTCCAATTAGCCCTAATTAGAAGAGGGAGTGGTTACAAAATTGATTGGACACACCTAGTAAGCAATACTATACACATTAAAAAGTGAAATACTGAAGCTATGTTATCATAAAAATACAACTCCAAGCTAGAAGTATCAAACACTTAGAAAGGTAGTTCTAACCTTAAATATGACTGGGACAAGTGTCTAGAATAAGAAAGCAAATATTTCCATAGTACACTAGAACACAGAACAAACATGAACAACAACAGTCTAAACATAGCTTAGGGCAATTGAGCAAAATGTCCACTAGATGACAGCAAATGGACCTATCACGACCCTACAGAAGGGTGAGAAATCCATACTTCATTTAAACCAGGGTACTTAGTGGCCTGTAGTTTGTAAATCCCAAAAACTTTCCCTTTGGTTTAATTGTTTTAGACGGTCCCCTTTTCTAATAGAGGCTGGAATATGATCAATACCCATAGCTTGTAGGGAGACAGGGTTGCCATGGTGTAAGGACTTGTAGTGCCTTGCCATGGTATGGCGTACTTGTGTTCCGCTAAGCGGTCTTGAAGGCGTCTCTGTCCGTCCAATATTGAACACCTTGCACTGTGGACATTCCAATCTATAGATGACATGAGTGGTTTTGCAGTTAATGAAATGCTTGACGTAATACTCCATTTTGGAAGCTGTGTCAACAAAATACTTATTCTGTGCAATATTTATGCAATGGTTACATTTAAAAGAGCCCTTGGGTTTGTGGTCAAGCCAAGTTTTTGAGAGTCACCTGGAAGATAACTGTGGAATAATTTGTCATTTAGGGTAGGACATCTCTTAAAGCTTATGACTGTGGCTCAGGAAAGACTTGCGTAGTAGCGTATCACTTTGGATGATTCCCCAATTAATTTTAATGATTATTTTATGTTCTCTGCTTCAGTGCTGTATTTCGTAACAAAATACACTCTCTCTGATGTATCACGAGGCACTCCCCTTCGCAACAAGTTTCTCTTGTCAAGTAATCCAGCCCTTATACCTGCATCTTTCAGGACCTGAATGCTGTAGCCCCGATTCAATAAGCGATTCTCCAATTCAGCAGATTTGACACTGTAGTCTGTCTTACACAGCCTGGAGGTGTGTTTTGGGCCATTGTCCTGTTGAAAAACAAATGATAGTCCCACTAAGCCCAAACCAGATAGGATGGCGTAGCGCTGCAGAATGCTGTGGTAGCCATGCTGGTTAAGTGTGCCTCTAAATAAATCACTGACGGGGTCACCAGCAAAGCACCATCACACCTCCTCCTCCATGCTTCACGGTGGACCACACATACAGAGATCATCTATTCACCTACTCTGCATCTCACAAGGACATGGTGGTTGAAACCAAAAATCTAAAAATTGGACTCATTAGACCAAAGGACAGATTCCACCCGTCTAATGTCCATTGCTCATGTTTCTTGGCCAAGCAAGATATTTCTTCTTATTGGTGTCCTTTAGTAGTGGTTTCTTTGCAGCAACTCGACCATGAAGGCCAGATTCACTCAGTCTCCTCTGAACAGTTGATGTTGAGATGTGTCTGTTACTTGAACTCTGTGAGCCTTTATTGGACTTCACTTTCTGAGGCTGGTAACTCTAATGAACTTATCCTCTGCAGCAGAGGTAACTCTGGGTATTTCCTTTCCTGTGATGTCCTCATGAGAGCCAGTTTCATCAAGAAGCTTGATTGTTTTTGCGACTGCACTTGAAGAAACATTCAAAGTTCTTGACATTTTCCAGATTGACTGACCTTCATGTCTTAAAGTATGATGGACTGTCGTTCTCT
>NC_036867.1:1598353-1605473 GCF_002910315.2 Salvelinus sp. IW2-2015
TCAGAAAACAGGCATTCCTGGTTTCTCTGGTTGCCCTGGAACATACTAGTATGATTTGGTACCAGATCCAAACAGCTAAGAAAGACAAGAGAGATCTCTATGTCATCTTCCTCGACCTGGCCAATGCCTTTGCTCAGTTCCCCATGAACTCCTCTGGGAATCCTTCAACTTTTTCCACGTACCAGACCCATCACTACACTGGTAAAGGCCTATTTCCAAGACCTGCAATTGTGTTTCACAACACCTGATTCACAACAAACATGGCAGCGCTTGGAAGTGGGCATAATGGCAGGCTGTACAATTCACCTCTGGCCTTCACTATGGCCATGAAGTCATCATCAGGGCATCGAGATGGGTGGTCGGCGGTGAGAGAACTAAGGAAGGGCTCCGTCTCCCACTATCCGAGCATACATGGATGACAATGACTACACTGAACCACCACTGCAGCATGCACCAGGCGGCTACTTGCAAAACTGCAGGATAACATCAAGTGGCCCGGATGAAAATCAAGCCAAGCAAATCTCAAAGCATCTCCATAGTCAAGGGACAGCTTAAAGATGTGAGGTTCTGCATTGGAGATGACCCGATACCAACGGTGTCTGAGCAACCGTCAAGAGCCTGGGTAGATGGTACAACGAAAGCCTCCGAGATAAAGATCAAGTGCAGCAAGTAAGACAGGACATCGCCGACGGACTTGAGAACATCAACAAGACCCTACTGCCTGGGAAGCTCAAGCTTTGGTGGCTACAGTTTGGACTTCCCCCGGATAATGTGGCCACTCACCGTCTATGAGGTCCCCATAACAACAGTGGAGAAGATGGAGCGAACCATTACCTCATACGTGAAGAAATGGCTGGGTGTCCCACGATGCCTGAGTAACATCGGCCTCTATGGCAAAGGGGTCCTTGAACTACCTCTTAAAGTCTAACGGAGGAGTACAAGTGCTCTAAAGTAAGACTTCAGATGACATTGAAGGACTCCAAAAACCAGACCATTAGCAAGCTGCACCTCCCCTACAAACTGGACATCATCCAAGGCTGTGCAGCAAGCAACATCAGCCCTGAGACACCAAGACATTGTGGGGAATATCCAGCACGGAAGAGGAGGCTTTTGGCCTGGCAGCAAGCAAACACATTCCATAAGGCAACAACATCTGAACGCAGGAAGCTGGTGGTCGAGGAGGTGCGCAGACAGGAGGAGACTGGCAAGAAGTGCAAAGGCTGTCTCTCTTGCTAAACAAGGGCAATGGACGCGGTGGGAAGGCCTGGAGAGGAGAAAGATCAACTGGAGTGAGCTTTGGCAAATGGAGGCAAGCAACATCAGCTCTCATCATAAGAGCTGTTTATGATGTGCTTCCATCACCAAAAAACCTACATCAATGGTATGGCGAGGACCCGACCTGCCCCTCTGCCCAGCTCCAGTGACTCTCAGGCATATAATGACAGGTTGCAAGACCAGCCTCTCACAAGGCCGCTCACCTGGAGGCACAATCAGGTCCTCAAGAGCCTGGCTGCAGCACTTGAGACCAAGAGGAGTGCAACCAATTCATTACCTCCAAAAACAAGCAATCCCGTCAAAACAACAACATTCATCCGGGAGGGACAGAAAAGGCCCCAAGCATCCTCCTACAAAGCCAGAAACTGGACACCTAGGCATGGCCCGGGACTGGAAGATGCTTGTCGATATTGGCCAGGCAACTAATTTTTCCACCTGAGATTGCTTCTACCAACCTTAGGCCAGACATGGTACCTGGTCCCCTTCACGAAAGGCTGTGTACATCATAGAGCTCACAGTCCCTGGGAAAACTCTGTTGAAGAGGCCTACGAGCGTAAGAAACTGCGTTACACAGAGTTGGCAGCAGACGCAACTCAGCGTGGCTGGAATGCAAAAGTTGGCCAGTTGAAGTGGGATGCAAGAGGATTCGTGGCTTCTTCCACCATCAGGTTGCTGAAAGAACTTGGAATCCATGGACCAGGCTCTGCGGCAGACCGTCAGAGCAGTTTCTCAAGCAGCTGAAAGAGGCAGCCAGTGGATCTGGATCAAACGGAAGGACCCTTGCTGGCCTATAACTTCATGACCCCCCACCTGAGAACCCAATTCAGATCCCTCCAACTTGAGGAGGGCATATGAGGTATGCAGTCAGCTGTAGGGCTGGCTCAGGGAAGAGACGCCCTGCCTTGCATAGTCCCGTGGGAAATCTTAATTGGGCATGGGACACAAGCTAAGGCTTTGATCACCCTTTAGCTGGCCACCTTTGATGAGGTGTTTAGTGATTAAAGGTCGAAACACCCACTGATTCGAAGGCACACTACTGAGGATGTGTCCCAAAATTGACATCTTAACCCAGTCTAAGAAATCAACCTCCATGCCACTCTGTCAACATCACGGCAAATTCTCATGTGAGTGCATACCATCTATTGCCCAATGGACAGTTTTAACATCTCGTCCCGTGTTTTATGATTCCGTCAGGGAGTACAAAAAAAGAATACAATGTCCTCTTTTTGAACAGTTTTTCCAATTAGCCCTAATTAGAAGAGGGAGTGGTTACAAAATTGATTGGGACACACCTAGTAAGCATACTATACACATTAAAAAGTGAAATACTGAAGCTATGTTATCATAAAAATACAACTCCAAGCTAGAAGTATCAGAAACACTTAGAAAGGTAGTTCTAACCTTAAATATGACTGGGACAAGTGTCTAGAAAAGAAAGCAATATATTCCATAGTACACTAGAACACAGCAAAAACTGAACAACAACAGTCTAAACATAGCTGAGGGCAATTGAGCAAAATGTCCACTAGATGACAGCAAATGGACCTATCACGACCCTACAGGAAGGGTGAGAAATCCTACCTTCATTTAAACCAGGGTACTTAGTGGCCTGTAGTTTGTAAATCCAAAAACTTTCCCTTTGGTTTAATTGTTTAAGACGGTCCCCTTTTCTAATAGAGGCTGGAATATGATCAATACCCATAGCTTGTAGGGAGACAGGGTTGCCATGGTGTAAGGACTTGTAGTGGCTTGCCATGGTAGGCGTACTTGTGTTCCGCTAAGCGGTCTTGAAGGCGTCTCTTTTGTCCGTCCAATATAGAACACCTTGCACTGTGGACATTCCAATCTATAGATGACATGAGTGGTTTTGCAGTTAATGAAATGCTTGACGTAATACTCCATTTTGGAAGCTGTGTCAACAAAATACTTATTCTGTGCAATATTTATGCAATGGTACATTTAAAAGAGCCCTTGGGTTTGTGGTCAAGCCAAGTTTTTTGAGAGTCACCTGGAAGATAACTGTGGAATAATTTGTCATTTAGGGTAGGACATCTCTTAAAGCTTATGACTGGTGGCTCAGGAAAGACTTGCGTAGTAGCGTATCACTTTGGATGATTCCCCAATTAATTTTAATGATTATTTTAATGTCTCTGCTTCAGTGCTGTATTTCGTAAAAAAATACACCTCTCTGATGTATCACGAGGCACTCCCCTTCGCAACAAGTTCTCTCTGTCAAGTAATCCAGCCCTTATACCTGCATCTTTCAGGACCTGAATGCTGTAGCCCCGATTCAATAAGCGATTCTCCAATTCAGCAGATTTGACACTGTAGTCTGTCTTACACAGCCTGGAGGTGTGTTTTGGGCCATTGTCCTGTTGAAAAACAAATGATAGTCCCACTAAGCCCAAACCAGATAGGATGGCGTAGCGCTGCAGAATGCTGTGGTAGCCATGCTGGTTAAGTGTGCCTCTAAAATAATCACTGACGGGTCACCAGCAAAGCACCATCACACCTCCTCCTCCATGCTTCACGGTGGGGACCACACATACAGAGATCATCTATTCACCTACTCTGCATCTCACAAGGACATGGTGGTTGAAACCAAAAATCTAAAAATTTGGACTCATTAGACCAAAGGACAGATTTCCACCCGTCTAATGTCCATTGCTCATGTTTCTTGCCCAAGCAAGTATTTTCTTCTTATTGGTGTCCTTTAGTAGTGGTTTCTTTGCAGCAACTCGACCATGAAGGCCAGATTCACTCAGTCTCCTCTGAACAGTTGATGTTGAGATGTGTCTGTTACTTGAACTCTGTGAGCCTTTATTTGGACTTCACTTTCTGAGGCTGGTAACTCTAATGAACTTATCCCTGCAGCAGAGGTAACTCTGGGTATTCCTTTCCTGTGATGTCCTCATGAGAGCCAGTTTCATCAAAGAGCTTGATTGTTTTGCGACTGCACTTGAAGAAACATTCAAAGTTCTTGACATTTTCCAGATTGACTGACCTTCATGTCTTAAAGTAATGATGGACTGTCGTTTCTCTTTGCATATTTGAGATGTTCTTGCCATAATATGGACGTGATCTTTAACAAATAGGGCTATCTTCTGTATACCATGTCCCAACACAACTGATTTGCTCAAACGCATTAAGAAGGAAAGAAATTCCACAAATTCTCTTTTAACAAGGCACACCTGTTAATTGAAAGGCATTCCAGGGACTACCTCATGAGCTGGTTGAGAGAGGCTTGAGAGATGCCAAGAGTGTGCAAAGCTGTCATCAAGGCAAAGGGTGGCTATTTGAAGAATATAAAATATACTTTTTGGTTACTACATATTCCATATGTATTATTTCATAGTTTTGATGTCCTCACTATTATTCTACAATGAAATAGAAAATAGTTAAAAAAATAAAAAATGAAATGAGTAGGTGTGTCTAAACTTTTGACTGGTACTATATATATATATATATATATTACACACTCACATTTCTGACTTTCTCTGCCTTGTCCTCTGGCTCCTCCTCTGTTCAGAACTCCCTCTTTGGTAGGGGATCTGGCAGCCTGCAAACACACTGAGTGAGAAATACAAAGAGTTATCAATCACTTATCTTACAGGATATACCCCCACACAACCCCAGACATGTAGTAATAATGTGCTACTCCGTTCTGTCACCTCTGGTTCCTGGCGTCCCACCCTACCGGGGGTCTGCTCCGCTCAGCCCAGTAAAAGCTCTTTTCTGTTCTGGCACCCCAGTGGTGGAACCAGCTTCCTTAACGCCATGACAGCTGCCAATCGTTCCAAAAATTGTTTGAAACCCTACTTCTTCAAAGCAGTAGAGGCTCCTCAGAGGAGGACCATCCTCCTCAGTGAATTTCATAAAAAAGTTAAGTTATCCTTTTCAGATAAAACTATACTAAATATAATCACGTCACCAAATAACTGATTAAAACACACTATTTTGCAAAGAAGGTCTACAGTAGCCTCAACAGCACTCTGTAGGGTAGCACCATGGTGTAGCCGGAGGACAGCTAGCTTCCGTCCTCCTCTGGGTACATTGACTTCAATACAAAACCTAGGAGGATCATGGTTCTCACCCCCTTCCATAGACTTACACAGTAATTATGACAACTTCCGGAGGACGTTCTCCAGCCTACAGAACTCTTGCAGCATGATCTGACATGTTGTCCACCCAATCAAAGGATCAGAGAATTAATTTAGTACTGAAAGCACAAGCTACTGCTAGCTAGCACAGCAGTGGATAAAATGTGGTGAGTTATTGACTCAGAGAGAAAGACAATAGATGAACAGTTTTGAACACATTAATTTCTTCCAAAATGAGACGTGAGACAGATTGAAAGTGAAAAGAAATGACACTTACTTTGCTAGCAAATACAGCTAGCTAGTTTAGCCTACTGAAACAACCTGCTCCAACAGAGGGATGCTATGTTAGCTAGCTGGCTATGACTTTCCAACACAACACTGGAACTCCAAGTCAAGGTAAGCTTTTGGTATTACTACTGCGTGGCCCGCCGGTGTAACTGCATACTGACTATACACTAACACGTTAGTTCTATTAGCTATGCTGACTATGACGRTACTTTAGCTAATATGGTGACAACCATGTAGGCTGTTTGGAAAGGTTTGGCTTGGAAAGGTTTTTTCGCCTGGTCACATACAGCTGATTTGTTGTGCATTGAAGTCCACAAGCGAAGGGAAGGAATACAACGTGGCTGCTATGAGAGTTTATGCATGATCAGGGGTGTATTCATTCCGCCGATTCTGTTGAAAAACATTTCTTAAACGGAAGCAAACGGAACAAAAACGGGGATAAACATACCTGTCCAATAGAAACTCTTGTTTTCAATGGACTAACGATTACACCCTATATCAGCTAGATGCAGGCATGAGTGTGCAAGGCGGTATTGAATGCCACTGTCTGTCACCTCAAATTTGTTTCTCGACCTGTTTGCTCCGACATTGTAAACTTTAATTCATAGGCTAGGTTGTAGCAACTTCCTGATGAGTARAGGGAAAATTAGAGTATCATGTAGTAGCCTAAACCGATCGCTGTTACATTGAACTGGGTGAATGGAATATGAATGAAAGTCATCCAATATGCTGTAATAGAAATAAGGCCATGCTCAGACCTGCCAACCCTGTCCAACTGTTTAGAGTACCAGACGGGCAAATTGGAGATTCATGTGCTTAGACAAACATTATGCATCACACCCGGTTCAGTTCAGTCCTCTGAAAAGGTATTTAGAAAACATAAAAGATTCATACTGATAAGTACAGAACATATAATATAAATAAATGTTTTGTGGAATTAGCATAGATTGTCTGTATGTTTATTCCATTACATGTACAGTATAGAATGGAGATAATTATCTATAACGTTTTTCTTAGCACATGCCCCCAAGTTTAGTCTCTATAGCAGAGGAACGCTAGTCACCTCTCAAACAGGGCCAACTAATAGGGCCAGCTCACAAGTATTGGCTTTTTAAACACGGTTGCTAAGCAATAGTAAAAGCAAAATCATTTTGAAAACATAAAAACAAATGATCATGTCGACACAGACTGCAAACTGGCTACACAAAGCTTAAGTAGGCTACCGCAAAGGGAATCTGAACGCTGTTCAGTAGGCTACAGCAAAGGGAATCTGAACGCTGTTCAGTAGGCTACCGCAAAGGGAATCTGAACGCTGTTCAGTAGGCTCCCGCAAAGGAATCTGAACGCTGTTCAGTAGGCTACCGCAAAGGGAATCTGAACGCTGTTCAGTAGGCTACCGCAAAGGGAATCTGAACGCTGTTCAGTAGGCTACCGCAAAGGAATCTATCTCTCTCTTG
>NC_036867.1:1613052-1616999 GCF_002910315.2 Salvelinus sp. IW2-2015
CCCCTATATCAGCCCTCGTGGGGAAACCCCCCCTATATCCAGCCCTCGTGGGGGAACCCCCCCGATTATCCAGCCCTTGTGGGGGAAACCCCCCCTATATCCAGCCCTCGTGGGGGAAACCCCCCTATATCCAGCCCTCGTGGGGAACCCCCTCTATATCCAGCCCTCGTGGGGAACCCCCTCTATATCCAGCCCTCGTGGGGAACCCCTCTATATCTCGGATTTGATACCAGCATCGTCTTGGTTGCCATTTACTTCCCAACATATTTTTGTCAAACTCTGGATTCGAACTGGCAACCCTCCAACCGCTAGGCTACCTGCCGCCAGGCCCAGCCCAGCCCAGCTCTCTCACCAGCGGGGAAGCCATGACGTTGAAGATTCGGTCCAGCTGATCGTGGTGGTAGGGGTTACTGGTCTTGATGTCCTCTTGGCGACAGTGGAAGATGCTCAGATGTCAACAGCTCGGCAAAGATGCAGCCAATAGCCCAGATGTCTGACAGATGCACATGCAAGATTAGAGATGTCACACTGGGATTGGAGCACACGCCCAGTCAGACACCCTCTTGAGCATGCTGCGCACACACACACACACACACACACACACACACACACACACACACACACACACACACACACAACACACACACACACACACACACCACACACACACACAACAACACACACACACACACACACACACACAACCACACACACACACACCACACCACAGAATTTGTCCTAGGATGGTGGAAGGATAGCTCAGAACTTCCTCTCTTTGGTGCACAGGGCAACAAAAAAACACCACCCACCCACCCCCGTGGCCGTTCTCACCGATGGCTTTGGTGTAGTGRCTGGCACCTAGCAGTAGCTCTGGTGCCCTGTACCAGAAGGTGACCACCACAGGGTCCAGATCTGCTAACGGCTTCAGTGGMGAGTTAAAGAGGCGGGCAAAGCCCATGTCCGCTGTAGGGAAACACACAAATCAATAAATAATAATGAAGTATAATGTTCAAATAATGTGTAATGAGAAGTGAATTAACTATATCCATTATATGTACRGACATAAAGCCTTATAACCTATATGTACTGACTAAACCTCATGAAAAGGGTGCTGAAAACACGCAATGAGATTTCGTCGTACCGATCTTTACTCGACCCCTCTCTGGCCCCTCCCCCATCACTAGGATGTTGGCAGGTTTCTGAGGAAAAACAGATTACAGTTAAAACGGCATTCAGCAGTTGAAAGAATAACAAAGTGTCCTGCTGTTTCACATGGGGCCGGAGAAATTTAACAACTCTCAAGTTAATAGACAGCGCTATGGATGCAAGGAATGACCATCCATGAAATCAACATTTTTGTTTAACCATGTTTTGCAGCTATACAGTGTTTGCATACGTTTACTTTGTTTACAAACATCGGAGTAAAACATGCTTATATTTTGGGTTCTGATGGGGTACGACACTTGAACTAAGCTCATGAGGCATTTATTAGTTAAATTCTTCAAGAATCCATGGATACATATATTTAATATATTTAAGTCCAAAATTGATGTAGCTACWGCAGATTGCCCCTTCAATGTAATCCAAATATTTACTTCCATTATCCTAATACCCACAGTGATAACACATTAACAGAAAGGAATTAAAGATGAATTTGGCACCATAATGCTGAATCACATGTGAATGGTTCAGGAAGTGTCAATGCTGCCCTCTGGTGGAGGAACAGTGAACATAACATCCAGGAGAGCAGCAGAACAGGACTCTCTTCTGATCTCTCCTCCCCTCTACCCCTTCCTCCCTCCCTCCCTACATCTCTGTGTAGGACCCAGTTGGTGTGCAGGAAATGGATGCTCTCTCTCCTTCGGTCTCTCACCAGGTCTCTGTGTAGGACCCAGTTGGCGTGTAAGTAATGGATGCCGTCCAGGATCTGGTAGAGCAGGGACTTGACCATTCCCCTGGGCAGCTGCAGGGGCTTCTTATTGGCCTTGGACGCTCTGTGGAACTTTATGATGTGCTGTGGATACAGGGGGCATTGTTAGTGTGTGTGTGTGTGTTGTGTGTGTGTGTGTGTATATATTACTTTCCTTGTGGGAATCGTAAATCCCCACAAGGATAGTAAAACAAGGAAAATTCTCCCTCGTGGAGACATTTTCCAGGTCCCCACAAGGACAAAGACTATTTTAGGCTTAGGGGTGAGGTTTAGCTTTACAATTAAAGTTAGGGAAAATAGGATAGTGAATGGAAATCAAATGTAGGTCCCCACAAGGATAGTGAAACATACAGGATGTGTGTATACCCAGAGGTCATGCTCGGCGTAGTCGAAGAGCAGCAGACTTTGCGGTCTGCGTGTGACAGGAACACCTTCTGCAGTGAGATAACATTAGGATGCTTCAGCTCCCGCAGTAGCTAGAAGAAGAAACATTCATACAAACATTATGAGATGTCTCACAGACCCAGGTTAAGCCTGCTCTTGAAGCTAAAACACAACACTTACTGCAATCTCTCTGCAGGCAGACATGGAGATGCCAGTGCCTTCAATCTGCTTGAGGGCGTAGTCCTTATCATCCTTCCTGCAGACAGAGAAGATACAGCATCATCCCCAGTTCACCACAGTTCCCATGGGGCCTTGCTACACAGAGATAATGGAGGCTGGCTGGCAGCTGGTGGAACAGGAGTGGGAAAGGGGGATACCTKGTCAGTTGTACAACTGAATGCATTCAATGTGTCTTACTCATTTAACCCAACCCCTCAATCAGAGGTGCGGGGGGCTGCCATAATCGKCATRCACGTCGTCGGCACCCGGGGAACAGTGGGTTAACGGTCTTGCTCAGGGGCAGAATGAAAGATTTTTACCTTGTCAGCTCGGGGATTCGATCCAGCAACCTTTTGGTTACTAGCGCTCTAACCACTAGACCACCTGCCTGGCCGTGAGAAGAGGGAAACATGCTTCAATTACCTCCCGATTTAAGTAAAATAGTTATTGGTCGTGTACATATATTTTGCAGATGTTATCAGGTTTCTAGCTCCAACACTGCAGTAATACATATCAATACACACAAATCCACTAAATAAAATGAAAGSAATTAAGAAATATCAGAACAAACAATGACAGAATCCGTATATGATGTACAGTGCATTCAGAAAGTATTCAGATATCTTGACTTTTTCCACATTTTGTTACGTTACAGCCTTATTCTAAAATTGATTAAATTGTTTTTTCCCCCCTCATCAATCTACACACAGTACCCTTCAATAACAAAACAGGTTTTTAGACATTTTTGCAAATATATTAAAAATAAAAAAACATAAAAATCTGATTTACATAAGTATTCAGACCATTTACTCAGTACATTGTTGAAGCACCTTAGGCAGTGATTACAGCCTCGAGTCTTCTTCGGTATGACGCTATAAGCTTGGCACACCTGTATTTGGAGAGTTTCTCCCATTCTTCTCTGCAGATCCTCTCAAGCTCTGTCAGGTTGGATGGGGAGCGTCGCTGCACAGATATTTTCAGGTCTCTCCAGAGATGTTCGACCGGGTTCAAGTACGGGCTCTGGCTGGACCACTCAAGAACATTCAGAGACTTGTCCTGAAGCCACTCCTGCGTTGTCTTGGCTGTGGTGCTACGGTCGTTGCCCGTTGGAAGGTGAACCTTCGCCCAGTCTGAGGTCCTGAGCGCTCTGCAGCAGGTTCATCAAGAGATCTCTCTGTACTTGCTCCGTTCACTTTCCCGATCCTGACTAGTCCCAGTCCCTTCCGCTGAAAAACTCCCCACAGCATGAGCTGCCACCACCATTTTGTTTTTGTTTTACCTTTATTAACCAGTAGGCCAGTGAGAACAAGTCCATTACAACTGCGACCTGGTCAAGATAAAGCAAAGCAGTGCGACAAAAAAAACAACACAGAGTTACACATGGATAAACAAAAGTACAGTCAATAACACAATA
>NC_036867.1:1617024-1667027 GCF_002910315.2 Salvelinus sp. IW2-2015
CTTCTCAACTGCTCTCTACACCTCTAGTAAAATACATAATGCATCTCTCAACCAATCGCCGCCCCGCACGGACTGGGGCATCACTACTCCCGGAACGGTTCTGACTTAGAAAATCTGGACCAACTTACAAAACTAGGTGCTCTGGTTAAACTCGTCCGTGTCAGTTTGAAGTCCTATCTCTGAGATATACACATCATCAGATCCTTGTGTCCCATGTGTACGCACCGTTCTCTGAAGGCTATACATCAATCAGACTTGTCAGTGAAGTCCTCATTTTAAGCATCATTCGTACAAAATAAATCTAGACTTCTTCCATTATGCCAGAACGAGAGAAGTCTACCTCCGTTCCCATACTACTATCGCCCATGCCGAACACATACCTGCTGTCGTCAGATAGAGAGGATTCTGGACTGTACAGTAAACCTCACATATTGTTTTTGGATTCCCTCAATACAAAGCCCGGAATTCCTCCCGAAGCAGAAATAAGCAACTGTGCCTAGTCTCAGGGTTTGAATCACATGAGCTCTTGGCAAGGTTCTCAGTTATTCTACTTTTTTATGAGTATCACCAGTAATTATCCAGAGGGCCAGACTTCTACTTCTAGACTGCATCAGTTTCTATCACTCGGAGTTGCCCATCCGTGTAAATTTAGCATCACACAATGAGGACGCTCCCACCACTGAATTATCCACCCACATAGCGGACCGTGTTAAAATAACTTCTCTGTCTGGCTCGACGACCCTCACTTACATCTATTACAATCGGCGGTTGGCCAGCCCAATCCCATGTTCCAAGATGCACATTAGCGATCATCTATAAGTCTGCTGTATCCTGGTTAAAGCTCCGCCCTAAGTCATCAGCTTCTATATCTGTCACAGTAAACAACCAACTCACCAAACGTAGCACAGCTACGCTTCTCCCAAACCACTGCGTGTCATGTCGCCGCAAAGCCCTCCACTATATCCCACCGCTCCCCTTTGTTGCCGCAGATATATCACCACCTCTCCTCTGCAAATCTCTAGCCACCCTGGATACGGAAGGATTAGCAACACCCCCCAATAAATTGCCTGACATGTCGCTCTGCAAGAGCTGTGTGGGTACACCTCTCCCCCTCCAAAATCTTATCCAGCCACATCAGTTAGTGCAGGACCCCCTCGTATTACTGATAGTCAGCCCTATCCTGGAGTCGCTGCAAACACCCCCCATCAATATTACCAGGCCCTCCGCTAGTGCTGTAGAGAGTCAAAGCCACCCTCCCACCTGCCTATACGCATTTCCATCCCCTCGCTGGCAGGGTATGTTTTAGGGATTTACTCCTTCCCTCTCATTATCTCCTACAGCCAACCCTACGGATTGGGAAACTACCCCCCCCACATAATCATTCCTAGCCACACTTCGCTAGTGGCCAGGCATACCAAGTGCTACACTCTCCGCTTTAATATGTGAATATCCACTTTGCCTCACTTCTGGTCCTATGTGGTATGTGTGAGAACAACCCCCCTCCATCCTATCACTTACCCTAGCCCTTCTGTCCAGTCGAGGAACCCCCCTACTTATATCCCAGACTTTACTCCCTTGTGGTGTTATTGCGAAAACCTCCCCTACTCCTGGTTATTATCAGTCATCCCCCATCTGGTGGTCGGGAAACCAGCCCCTCTAATCAACTGTCTCAGCGCTTGTGTTTTGTTGTCGCAGCTGCATCCCTCCTCTATTATCATCAGCTCCGCCAGCCGACGGATACAGCCTTCTCTGAAATCGATAAACATTGCTCATCCAACACTTCGGGCCTGAGCCGGTATATGCCCTTCACAATTAACATATAAGTTATACTACATAGGCAAAATATCTATGATAAAAACTCAGGCAGTCGTTCTTGGTTGCCTAGGCTTATCACATTTCCACACATCATTTGTTTTGGACGAAATCTCTGATTTCATTACTCAAGGCAAGACTCGAAGGGACTCGCAGACGAGACTAGGCTTCAGGCTGAAATCCGCGTAACTACCCGGAAAAGGCCCCAGCCAGCACCATGCTACTCGGATCGAACAGCGAGGTAAAGCCCCTATAGCGTGAAGATGATCGAGTCCGCTGTCTGCAGTGAAAACTCCATTCGTCTGCAGAACGCTCAGGGCAGGCCTCAGACTGGGTAGGCGAGAGGGTATCTGGTTCTGACATTTTCCCTTCTTCCAGAGCGACCGGGGACAAGTGGAACGGATCCGTCAGAGCATCAGACAGCAGCACCACAGACTACGGCCAAACAAAATGCAGCCACAACGCTACCCCAGATGATGGGAGTGGACGGCCTCAGGAACAAGTCCTCTGAATCTGATGGTTCCAGCTCTGACCAGAATGCACATGCAAGGAAAGATGTAGCCCATGTTACCCATCTGGAGGACTAGAGCCCGGACGCCCAGTCAGACACCCTCTTGATACATCGGCTATGCACACACACCACTACACCTACACTAGCGAAAGCACAACACCCACACTACACACACACACGAACACACACACACACAAACTAACACTCTGAGCACTACACGACACACACACACACCAACCGACACCGAACACACACACACCACCACTCCCCCACACACACAACACTACCCCAACACCACACCAGACAGCAATGAAGCATTTTGAGAGGATCTGCAATGAGAGTACACTGGTAGGAGAGAGAGTAAGGTGGAAAGAAGACTCTTAGCCTCCAGAAAATCTTACCTGCCGTGCGTTGTGCCGAGTGCACAGAGCTTATAGCGTCATACCGAAACGAAGATCTCGAGGGGCTGCAACAAAAAAAACACACCACCCTACCCACCCCTCCGGTCCTGGCCGTTAAGGTCCACCCTGCTTTAGGTGTATATCTCTAAAGACCTAGGCACCTAGCAGTAGCTCTTGGTAGCCCCTGAGTGTTAACCAGAATGGGTGACCACCCACAGCTGCGTAACCAGATTCTAGCCTATACGACATTCAGTGGCGAGAGTTAAAGTAGACGCGGGCAAATACCACATGTCCGCCAGTAAAGTGCGAATATCATCTAACTAAGATTCAATAAAATTAATGAATTGATAAGTATAATGTTCATAATATGTGATAATATATTGACAAAATGATGTTGTCAATTAGAAAATCGACGATAGGTGTAATTTGTTAATTGAACTAGATCCATATTATGTATACATAAGAGACCTTGGTGTATGATAAATCTGCATATTGAGAGGGTGGTAGCTATAGACTAAAAACCATCATAGTAATATAAGGATTGCACTATGTGATAAATAGCACGCAATGATTGATATTCGGTGCGTAACGTAACAAAACTGTAGCGCAGATATAACTAGTCAAACGATCGAACACTCTCGTCTCTAGAGTCACCCCTCTTCCTGCACTCGCTACATCATCTCTATTATATAGGAATCGGTTTGTCCTTACAGAGTTGTTTTCGATGTAAAATACTCAAGTATTCTTAATTACAGTTCTTAATAATCATTTGTAGCTTCAAGTTGCAGATCTATGTGTGTGGAAGATATGAATATATCAATAGTTGATCCCTTGCTGGTTCACACATGGTGTGGGAGCCCTAGCAGAAAACTCTGAAACAATACCTACTACAAGATCATATACTATACGACACGACTAATGGATGACAATGTAGAGCGAACGATGAACACCCACATAACTCCTTTAATCTAAAATCAATACCAGTTGTGGATGCGTTATTTTGTATATACACCATTGGTTTTTCCCTGCAGCTATACAGTGTTTGCATACGTTTACTCTTGCTTCCACAACACTGCGCCCGCAGAGGCAGTAAAAGCTGATTTGTCCTAGTATGAGTTTGTAGTGTACTGCATAGGTAACCAAAAAGGTGCTTGAGACGTCGACATCACCTTCGACACTAAGCTCGATGACTGACAAGGTAACGGACAATTATAATTCTTAGTTTCATATAACTTCCCCTGACACAAAGATCACCCTATTAACCACTAGTACATTTCACTACCGGTGGCCTGATCACGTGTTACAAAGTCCAAGAATAGCGATGTAGCTACAGAGTATGGCAAGCGCCCCCATTCTGACCTCCCTGTACATATGTGATGAGATCCAAGAGTATTTGACTTTACACATGATAGTACACATCTACAATATGTAACATCACTTACAGCAGTAGATCAAGACTACGCGATTAATATCAGCCAAACACAGTTTGCGCACACTACTCTTGGAATAGACTACGCAAATTCTGCCACAAGCCACGCTCTAATCTCTAGTTCTAGTGCTCAGTAGTCTACAGCTAAGTGCCCACATGGATCCAGAACTGTGGAGTTGAACTAATGCTATGCCCTTCTCTTATGCTGTCTAGCATTATCAGTGAACATAATGACACAGATCCGAGAAGATGATAAGAGAAACAACGGCCCCTCAAGGCCAGTACTACTCTTGATCATGAGGCTCTACCTGATCCTCTCCCCACATCTTTACGCCCTCGCTACGCCTATACTCCTGTCCTACAGATCATCTAGTTGTAGCGACCAGTTCGGTGTTTAGCTCCAAAGCAGGCTAACCTGTGTGGCAGGACTAACATGGATTTGGCCCTTCGTCTGCATGCCTACATTCGCCTCTTCTCACCAGGCATTACTCTGTGTAAGGATTTCTGCAGGGCAGTGAGAGGCAACTTGGTTATTCTGACCTCGTCTACCAGGACTTCTAGTCTACGAGCAGCATGAGAGAAGCATGACCTTAATTCATTATCCTCCCACTTGGGCACAGTGCTTGCGCAGGGTGCCTTACCATCTGACTGACGCGCAATGAGTCTGCGCTGCCTTCGCCTGCTTGAACCGATCATGACACTCGATGCTATGTAGCGCATTACAGGGCTGGGCATGGTTAGTGTTGTAGATGTATCCTGACTATAGCATCCTGGTGTATGCTTGTCATGCGTGTAGTTCGCGTGTTGTGGTGACCTTACCAGTTTTTGATTTGCCTGATTCACTGGAGTATTATCCTTTTACATTTCTCGTGCTAAGAGAACATTTTAACCTGTGTTATAGAACTTCTCCCAACAAAAGCGGACTCTAGAGCGCGGCGCGTTAGCACTCAAAAGAGAGATATAGTCTTCCCCTTCGTGGAGACATTTGTACCCATGGAAGATACTGTCTCCACGAGAGAACTCCTATCTCACAGTTGGTACTACAATGACTCACTTGTTTGGAACTTATCGAATTCCCGTGAGCGAAGGATATAGACGTTAACAATTAAAGCTTATATCAAGAGGCACAACTCAGCCACCACACGACACACACCACACACACATGACTATCAAGTGCACATGACAAATCACATCGTAACAATCCCGGCTCTGCCTCACTACGCATATCAGAGTAGCAATAACACATAGTACAAAGGATTGCCATATAACAGCAGCGTCTGCGCAAGGCCAATAAAAGCTCCCATGCCAAGACGTGTCCCCATGGCTCGGGCAATTCAAGTCCCTGCTCTACCCAGATCCTGGACGGCAATTCCATTTAACGCGTTCGACGCCAACAGGAGGCTAGCCTAGACACTTATATGCAGCGCTTGCGTTGAGGAACACGAATGATGACAGAGAACAACTACAATTCATCTGCCTAGTGTCATGCACACTTCAAACTGAGTTAGTGCACTGCTATCAATCAGCGTGACCACTCGCGTACGGAGGTGAGCAGGTGAGAAAGGAAGGAAGGACTTATCATGAGCCAGAGCAGTAGATGAGGAAAGGATTCGATCTCAACAGAGCACGTCAGGTCTTGTATATGCGCGCTGCCTCTCTGGACCTGTTTAGTATGGTTCAACTGCTTCCCTACCACCAGAAGAAAGGCCCCAAGAACAAAACACTCCTAACACTGTACTGACAGGCCACAATCTTCACTCAGTCAGTGATTCAGACAGTGCAATGATGCCATAGTCCTTCAATCGGTCGTCCGAGAAAGCGTCATCTTATTCTAATTCCCTTTTTATTCAATCCTTCGTTGTACAGACATCAACGATAGTATACAGCATCATCCCCAGTTCATACACTACTAGAGTGCCCATGAATGCACTTGCTACGACTAGAATAGCTTAATGTGGAGATGACGACTTTGACATAGCAGGCGTCTGAGATCTGTCGTGAACAAGCAGTGGAACAGGTCGAATTTTGGACTGTATACGGCTATATCAAGAAATTTAACAAAATACTGAGATATGTCCATTCAATCCTATCTTGATTCTCATTGTAGAGCGCACACCCCTACAAATCCATGAGGATACTAAGAGATGCCTCGATGGGGCTGCCATAATCGCCTTAGATCCACCTGTCATTCGTCAAGTCTCGGCTACACCCCGCCATCGACACCCGAGAAAACAATGAATGTCATGTTTTACTCCATGTGTTGTAACGAGTACAATTGACTCGATGGGACAGATAGACAAGATTATTTACACAACACTGTCATGATCTATGCTGCAAAACGGATGGATATCGACATCACAGAGACAACCTTGTTTTGGATTTGCATGTTGACTAGCCGCTCTAACCACCTAGAACACTGACTCATGCCTGAGTCTCCCGTGGAAGAGGATAACCAATTCATAGCTTCGACGATCTTGACCTCCCGATAAGTAGAGAGTACGTATTAATTAGTCCTGAGTGTAGAGCGATTATAATATTTCTTCACGAATGTTGATCGGCATCTCTCTAGCTTTGACCACAACAGCTCAGCCACATGTTTTATTTCTTAGTCAAACACTATCCTAGAGTACAATGCCACCGTGTAATAAAACTCGCTACAAATACTAATATATGAAATGGATCACTAACAGAAAAACCTTAGCTCTCTACCAAGACAAACCAAATTCGCTATCAATGAACGGCGTAGTGAATGGCCAAAATGTAACGAGGTGCATTCTAAGAAAAGTCTTCAGAGTTAATCTGCGTTACTCTAAATCTTCCATGCGCATTTTTGTGTGTTCCGCGCACCCTTACAATGCAGCTGTGTATTTCAGAAATACTGATAAATGTTTTTCCCACCACACTCATAAGTCAATACAGTACATCTACCTCACCAGCTTCTACATATAATAATAACAATAATAGTATCTAAGAGTTTTTCACTACTACTTTTCTAGCATATATAATCAATATATAAAATAATATAAAAACATCATATCATAACATATATATCTAGTTATTAATATTCGATATAAGTATTCAGCACCGTAGTTTTTTCACATCCTTAAGTCTTAGCGATGCCTTATGGGACAGTGTCTTATCCCCCTCTTACGTCTTTAAGTGATCCCCACTGAATTACCAGCCTTGAGTCTTCTTCGGGTTAAGCCAGATCTGACCTTCTGTGGTCACCTTCTCTACCAGGCTAATCGACTATCGCGTCATATAAGCTGCTTAGGCAGCGCCCTAGTACATTTGCTGACAGCACAATATTTCTAACCCACTACTGGTCTTGAACTCTGCAGACCAATCCCTCCTCAGAGGCTGCTGTCAGTGTTGTGGTGTTTTTTTGTTGCCCTAGTGTGCGCCAAAGAGCGAGGTATGCAGGCACTTATGCTAGAGTCTTAATTCTCTTACACAAGCGTCCTACTTCCTAGCTCCAAACGAATATTTCTCGGTAGTGCTGCGGGTGTTTGTGTTGTGTCGTAGTGTTGAGTACGGGCTCTGGCTTGGACCCACTCCAAGAACATTCGAGGGACTTGTCCTTAGCGTCTACGTCTCTGCGTTTGTGTTGCTTGAGCTTTGCGTTGCTGCCTACGTGGTCTTGTTCCCGGTTGGTGTGTGTGTGTTGTCTTAGAGTGAATCGCTTCGCCTGTGTGCTGCATCTGAGGGCCTGAGCGCTTGTCAGCAGTTTTTCATCAAAGATCTCTCTCTGTACTTTGCTCCGTTCATCTTTCCTTCGATCCTGACATGTCTCCCGAGTTCCGCTTGCGCGTCTGTGAGTAGTAAAGATCGCTCTGTCTGCACGCGATGTGATGCTGCCACCCACCATCTTTTGTCAATCTGATATTTCAATAGTGTGATCGTCCTTTAATCTTAAGCCCACAGTGGTCTTCCAAATTTACCCGGCCAGTATGTTGAGAACACAAGATCTTCTCTCTAACTTTAGCACACTTGCTGAAGCTGCATCATGTCTCAGGTACCATCTAAAGGGCAGAAGCATCGACAAAAAAATTGGCACAACAGCAAGTCTTTAGTGTTCCACAGCATGGATAAACAAAGCAGTACGATTCAATTGAACAACACATAATAACTAAATAGCTACATTCATACATCTTCTACTTGCATAATGTCGCCAGTATAAAGGAACGAGTTAACAGGCTCAATAAAGAAACTAAGCGCATAGAATCCGCAACACGTTAAACACTAACACCTTAAAAGCACAATGAATATCACATGAGTGCATTAAAGTGCACCGAGATAGTACTCGTGCAAGTATGCAAAAACTCATGACGTGCGATCTGTGTGCCCGCTTGCAAGTGCACCAGAGCGAAGACTAAGAGGTAGGCTGGCGCGGGGAATAACACTAAGACACAAGCAATGCGCATGAAGTAGGCAAGGTTGGCATGGGCTATTTAACAGATGCGGCTATGAACAGCCCTTACAGCTTGATCCAGTGAAGCTGCCTCATGGAATAAGCTGTACTGTAGCCAGTAGTCGATTATTATCCGAGATGATTGATGACAAGAAAAATATAATTGCGTCAAACATAGCAAAAGATCTATCTTATACGCACAATCATGTGACCAGTCATGAGCTGCAGCAGAGAAGAACCTGTAAATGGAACATCCAAAATCGCACAAAAGAACTAGTGATAGATATGCTGGATGATCTCCTCGCCACGAGGGCTGAGAGCCTGCTACGTGTAGATGTTTAGACGGGGTGATTTACCCCACGAGGCTGGATTATAGAGGGGCGGTTTCCCCAGGCTGCGATATAGATGGGGTTTCCCCCACGAGGGCTGGATATAGGGGGTTCCACCACGAAGGCTGAGATATAGAGGGGTCGCCTCCACACCAGAGGATGCTGGAAGTCTATGGAGGGTACCCCCTAAACGAGGCTGGATATAGGGCGGGGGGTATTCCCCCACGAGCGTGGTCTACCTCTGAGCAAAATAGACGGTTTCACCCATAGCGATATGGATATGACGGCGCAGAGTGTATGAGAGGTGCTGTGCCCCACACGACAGGGGAACTGATAGATAAGTTAGTGAGGGCGCAGCCGGAGCGTTCCGCCACAGCAACTTACAAGGTGAACGCTGGATATAGGAGGTTTGCGAACACCCACGAGGACTGGATGTATAGTATAGTGGGGTTCCGCGGCCATTCTGAGGTGAGCACTAGCAACGGAGTGAAGCATCTTGAGTGGGATAGGCAAACTGGAGTCCTGCCAAGTACCTGAGAGTAGGCTAGTAGTCATATATGACAAAGATAGCGGGCTTCATCACACTCCACGCGAAAGTCGCGAGCTGATCGATATTAGGGGTAGTGTCACGCTACGACGTACTGTGTACAGGGCAGCTATATGTTTTTATATCACGGAGGAACACTTCCCCTCTGAGTGGAGAAGACGAAGGGGCTCTTGTTTGTCAATATAATGCCCGACTACGCCGACAATATCAGAGTGTCGAGTATCTTAGCGATCTCGGTCTACTATGTTAGCATTGAATGCATTAATAACTGGGAGTCTGGCGGAAGCGTATGAGTATTAGCATGTATTGAACGATTCAATGACATTACCTACACGGTATTTTGTGAGCATATAATTCCACCAATGTGGACTAGATAGTCAGAACCGGCCAGACTGCGCGAACCTGCTGGATAGACGTAGTATGAGAAAATGATGGCCGAAGTTAACCTGGATATGACGAGTTAATTCAACCCGGACTAGCACAGTTCTATTTCTGGTTGGGCGCTGCGTATAGGATGCCCAAAATTGGACTAATGTAAGAGCATCATTATTTTACTAGAGTTTAAGAGCAGTTGGAGGTGTACGCCATGTCGTATACACAATCACCTCTACTTGATCCGCCACCCCCTCACTTCACGTATTGGATTTTGTTGAATCCTCATCGAGAGAGGAAGAGACTCTCCACTGGAGACATCTATCTATGAGGTAATCCTCCCATGCAGACAAAGGACTCCACGCGACATCCTAGTCATCATGATCGTAGAGTTATAATATACAACTCAAGAGAAAGAAGTTCTGCCACCAGACATCTCCTTCAAGCTCCGTATAGATTCTGATTCGTACCATTCGCTCACGCAGGAACAACTCCACTGACACAGAACTCTGAGTCATCTCGGATCACCCTTACTCGACGAATGGGACTCCGTACACCAGTTCTATTATGTCTATATTATGAACCTCAGATAGAGGTGAGACAACTATCACTACCACAATAAGTCTCATGACTGTAAGATGCCCTCGTAGCGTTAGAGATGACTAGGGAAAACCTTCGAAGAAAGAACGCTCTCCCTAGCATCTCAACTCTGCAATAAGGAATCTTCAGTGAAGGACAGAACACAGATGTGAATACCTTATATTCTCTACCATGTGTGCCTGACTGTCGTCTGACATATGCCGCAATGACAATTGTGACCTAGACTCTAGCCTTTCACTAGAGAGAACTTATCGTAGATTGCATTTCTATTTTTTTACAGTGATAGACTTTTAAGATTTGGTACGAATGTACCAATTACTCTAACTATGCCCATCCTCCACAATCACATGACAGACTTGCCAAAGCAATACGTCCATCGCCTGATTTCATAGATACTGACTTATTAGCAACCTACCCGGATTCGCTTCTACACATTATACCTGAAATAACACCGGTGGCTCTATACAGTGACGTTGTGTACAAGTTAGACTATTTGTAAATGACACTCTACGTCATACTTAGAGACACTCTCCATTGTTTTAGCACTATCATCTAGATGCCACCTCGTTGTGTCCACCACAGAGCCCCAGCTCTACATATATTACCCACCATCCCATATCGTGAGCGACCTGACTATGACTCTACGTAAAGCGGGCTCTCGCCCTAACCAACATAACCAATAAGCATTCTCGTTAGTCCAGCATCACCTACTGGCTCGAGATCAGTCAATAGATGTTACTTAGCTAAGAGTCTAGAGTAGTCTTTCTTGGACCTCGCCTGACTATTGTCTCTATGCTCACTCTTGAGCTATCACTCTATTATATCAATAGCACATTCTACACCTGCGTAGAGCACGTCGCTCCATGCAGTCTATTTCCTATCAAACCAACAGCCCTTCGATTTTTGCCGACATATTCTCTTTTCCCTCAGTTCTTCTCTGTAATGACGTGATACGGAAATCGCATATACACTGAAGTTTTGTACTGATGTGATTTCTGATCAATCTGAAATGTGCGTCCTCTTAACTGTCGTGTATAGCAGACACTCTCAAAGAACAAGCTTGCTGTAACCAGACCCGAATCGTCGAATGGCATCATCTAAATCTGCTGAACAGGCCGACTTACGGCTAGGGAATATCCCCTATGACAGCCTTCCTGTAGCAGTAAGAAACCTCTGCCAACTTCCCGTAAATGATATCAGGCACCACTCTCAAACGTACAACATCTAGGCCTATACATGTCCATATATCCACTCGCACATAACCACAATTATTTATTGTATTCCTAATCTTATGACTATGTTATCTCTACACATATGACCAGTCTGAGTACTCTTGTCACTATCACTCACATAGATAACAGTGTTATCTTACTTGCAACCTAACACTCAAGTCTATGCATCACTCATATCACCACACCAGTGTGTAATATTTGTCATTCAATTTGATACAAATTGAACTTTCTCTCTTTGCTACTCTCTATTGGCCGCTCGCTCCGCTAGTTTTATTGGTCTGGTTAAACGACGTAATGACCTATCATGTACGACTCCATATACCCCTGCTATATTGCTACAATAGTGTTAAAATTATCAGATGATTTTTCATGATAATACTGTTTATGTGGTTAATACATGTTATGATATACGCTATTTGTGTGAACTTGTACTAATGGTTATGAGTATCATGTAGTAATATATAACCGTCATGTGGTTTAACTTCTGTGTGTTGTTATTTTTTGATATTATACGCAAACTGCTGTTTTCATTTAGATCGTTGATCTAACTCAAGGTCTGTCGCTTTCAGCTCCGTGTAGAATATGGCAGAGAAGAGCTTCTCTCCATGCGGAAACATGTGAACGGGTACGCCTAGCCATTCGATCTCTAGAGTCTAAATACAGGAACATTTGAAAGCCCTTACCCTAACGGAAAAAAACACAGGGATCCATGTGGGTAGGCCATAGATCGTCAGCATGCATGCTTTCTGAGCGCGTAACATGCTATTAAACAGCGTTCAGTCAGGGAACAGCGAATCTGCGAATGAGACTGATATTGTCAGTGGATACAGAAGAAAGAATGAACGCAAGGTGCAAAATCAGCATGAGTAGCGATACCTTATGATATGTGTATCAGCAAACCTGCCTGCTCAGAAGAACGAACGCTCGACAAATACCTCATGGTAACATGCGAGAGCGCAAAGGTTTCTACCTACGCAGACAGAACAAAAAATATTCGAACCCGCTTTAAGCGACCACACAAGCTCGGAAAAACTGAGCTCTGCATGCGTGAGTTCTCTTCCTAGGAGCGATAGTTCTTCACTGCATTTGTTTGCTTGTATGCTCACCGATGATTTTTGATGTCTCTAAGCTCGCCCAAATGTCCGCTATTAAACTCTGAACTCCCGTGAAATAAAAATCGGATAAATCTAATTTCTCTAGGAGAGACACTTGTATATGTAAATACTAGCACCAGCGTATCAGCTGCACACCAGGTCCAAGCTCTTAGACAGTAGTCTTCGAGTACGTAGTGGATCTCAGAGCAGACCACCATGGGAGTACAGAAAAACAGAATTATTCAGAATCTGCATGCAGCGAATAATAAAAGCAGAGCGAGTGATCCAACCTCTTATACGAATGCCTCCTAAAAGACTATAGCATCTTGTCCTGCGCTGGCTACATGTAGACACGCTATGCTAGGCCCAATGTCAGGCCACCGTGACAAAGGGCACAACAACAGTAGCTCATGAAAGACTGGTAACTCCCAGCTGGTTCCTCTCCCTGATACAGAGTGCCTTGCCATCACGAAAATGCCAATTTCATAGCCTCGTGCGAGGCTAATCTATTCGGTTATATGTCCTCTCCGAAGATTTCATCTTACCTTTCTGCTTGAAAAATCATGATACATTCTATCTATGTACAATGTTTTTTTCATTGATATGTTTTAATCTCTATAGGTATTTATCGTGATCCCATATCAGAACAATGTCTTGGTTCAGAGAGTCCTATCTCTAGACGCATTATGCTATTCATCCAGTCTGTGTCTAGTTTATTGAGAGTCCATTCTACTGGATGGATTTACACTCATGCAGAAGACCCTGTGTGCCCTTAGATTTGATGAGGGGGAAAAAACAATTTAATCAATTTAGAATAAGCTGTAACGTAACAAAATGTGGAAAAGTCAGAAATCTGATAACTTTCTGAATGCACTGTACATCATATACGGATTCTGTCATTTGTTTGTTCTGATATTTCTTTAATGTTCCTTTCATTTTATTGTTCGCTGTTGTTTGCATAATTATGACTGTTGATCGATCATATTCTTTGAATGCTATGTACTGTGCGAGGTGGTGGATCTACAACAACAAACGGGCTTGAAACATCTAAGCAAAAAAATATGACACGACCAATAACTATGTTCCTTACTTACTAAGATGAGATCGTCACAGACTGAGGTGCACGATGTTGAAAGTCCGTGCTATCTCTTTATCCGTATTCACTACGTCTCACGCGATCCACCGAATCTCTAGGTGGTACTACTGGTTGTCTAGTCAGTAGCGCATGAGTAACGCAAACTGGGTTGACATAAGCCACTACCATATATCCCTGATGTCTTGACGAATTGCGAGTACAAAAATGCTCTCATTCCCAATGCCAGAATACTAGATGAGCGTCTAGGACCTCCGAGTCATGAGAGCCCATTCGTAAATATCCTCCGTGTTAGCTCGCAACCTACGTGTCAGATCGAGCGATTATATCTGCTTTAACTATTCACCGCAAGTTGAGTCCCCAGGCACGTTCGGCCCGTCATCCTTACCTATTACAATTGGATCCTGCTCTTGGCGACGGTATATGATATGAGTAGACATCAGGACCTATAATGCATTGCAGTGTGTATCAAAATAATTTCATCACTCGACTCAGTAGGGGTTATCCCCTTTCCCACGCGCACTGCCCCTATGTTTTTCCATCCCAGCTGACCATGCAGCCACTCCACGACCGTCTCTGGTAGCATACTCCACGCATAGGTGAATATCTGATTGGGGGTGAAACTGGAGGATGTAATGCTTCGCATACCCTTCTCTCTCTGTGCTGGCTGGAGGGGGAAAGATTACACATCAAGGACTCCCTACACCTCAAAGTCGCACAGTCCCGATCAGCACTGAGCGAGTCTCCATGTATCTGCAACCTCCGCCCCCGTATATCGATCTAGTCCCGTCGTAAGTTGTTTGTGGTTTGTGCAGCTAACCAAGCCACGCGCGCTATACCTTTCACAAGCCCTGCCGCTCTGTGTAGATCATCTTCGATGAAGATGGTTAGTCATGAAATGCCCTCCCTCTCCTCTTACTGATATGCTACCCTACCCCGGTGAGGGCTGAAGGCGATGGACACTAAATCCTACCCTCCTCTACCATTTAGTGCAGAAGGCCATGTGTCCTGTGCCCACGCCCCAGGACCGCAAAGTGCTGGGAACAGCTCGCTCGCCCTTAACGTATCGCGCCCAAGCCACCTCGACCTGCGTGGGGGAACCGGTCAGATACCCCACCCCCTATACCATGTATGTTCCAATCCCCATCTGAGTTCCTGGTGGGAGCGCATCACACTCTTGCATCTTCCATTCTCCTAATCTATCCTATCCATTCTCTCCTAGATGCGTTTTAATTGGAGTAAACGCTAACCACACCCTCCCATCCACTACTCCTATTGAACGCGCCTCGTCGTAAGAATAGTCGATGAATCTGTCCTCTCCGTCTATAGGTCCGACCTCTCGCGTCTGTGAAGAGATAGTCTCCACAACGCCGCGGCCCTCTTTCTTGATATCTCAGCTACCTCGTTGAGCTCCCTTGTGAATACGCTCCCCACGTATTACACTCACTACACAGCAGCGACTAAGTCAGTTATTACGAGACTACACACACGAGCAACACACACCACCCCCATCAATCACCACCAGCCCCATACCACGATCAGCACCACACACTGAACACATGCCCCCCCTCCTCATCTATTCACATCAGCACACCCGATCCCACTAAGATGGGGAAAATCGTTCCCACCTCAGTGAATAGCTGTCCAGGCACCTCAGTGGCGGAACCACCATCTAATAATGCCAGCCAGCCCCCCGTGTGCAGGAACCTCCCCGTGCCGATATATCATCGATTTATAGGATTACCCAAGCATACGTCAGCTTTCGGCTCTTGCCATTTTAGCCTATTCCCCAAAGATCCGTAGTTATCTGTCAAACTCGTGGATTCGAACTGGCACATCCACTCTACACCATAATTCCGCTAGCCACGCTTAGCCCTCTGACCGCCCAGGGCCCCAGGCCACGTGGCCCTCAGCTTACTCTCCACACAGCGGGGAAAGCCCGATGAAGCGATTGAAGACATTCGGTCCACGTGGCTGATCGTGATGGAGGGATGGTAGGCCCGTTACATGAGGTGACGCGATTCATGTCCTCTGCGAGACGAGATGGGCAAAATATCGCGAGTTCTTCATGATTCCCACATCAGCACACCTCGAGCGAAGAGATGCAGCCTTAACCTAAGCCCCACAAGGAGATTTGTCTTAACAGGCGGATGCCACAGTGAGGGAGGCGGGGAAGGAAGAGTTGAGCCATGCACACTGGTGATGGAGACAGGCACGCCGCAGAGTCAGAATACACCGCAAGCGCACTGCAGTCCTTGTTTATACCTGATCTGCTCTTCTTCCTCGAGCGAACACAACGACATCATACACATGCTTCACTGTACATCCTCCAACACAGCACAGAGCACACCACACCCACACAGAGTGCTCATGAACACAACACATCACCTCAAACCCACATCATACATCGTACGAATCCATCAAACACACACACAAGCACTAGATACTCTATGGCATCAACCCACAACAAACACTACACACATACACCATTTAATCTCCTCCCCCTCTCTGCCAATTACACACCCTCTCCCCTTCTCCCAAATCACTAGCTATCACACCCACACACACACCACACACGCACAAATTTGTCCTAGGTGTAGGTGGTAAGGATTAGCTCAGAACTTCCTTGCGTGCTTTATGGTTGCAAACAGTGATTGTTGGGACTAATCAAAACCAAATACACCATGCCCAACCCACCCCGTGCCGTTCTCACCAGGCTTTGTGAGGTGTAGCTCGCCGCACCGGTCAAGTCCTGCATGTTAGCGTCTGGCCTGCCCTGTACCAGCGAAGTGCAAGTATCCACCTAACATGGGTCCAGACTGCGTAACGGCTTTGTCTGAGTTATGGGGAGTTATAAGTAGAGAGCTGGTGCAAAGCCATGCTATGATCGCATGTGTAGCGTCTCGATTAGAAACATAGGCAACTAAATACACATTATAAAATAATAAAAATATGGACAGTATCTTTCATATGTTACGGAGAAAACTTGAGTTCTAAGTAGTGAAGAAGTGACATTATAACACATAGTCCCCAATTATATGTCACGGAACAACCAACAAAGGGGAACACTAAGCATTGTTTTTAACTAACCGCACAATATTTGTACTGGTAACAAAACCCACATGAAGAAAGTAAAGTGCTGATAATGCAAAACACCTACGGCAAATTGATAAGTCTCGTCCGTAAACCGATACTATCCATGGCTCTGAAACACCCTCACAATACATGGCCTTATTCTCTCCACCTGCATCCTATCTAGTGCATATCCTGTGTCATCGCAGTACGCAGGCGTGTTCCTATGTAACTGTGTAGAGAGAATATGATTAAACAATTATCTCCACAGGTTCCTCACATGTGAGAAACAGCAGGACACCTTTAATTATCTCTTCAACTGGGCTATTTCACACTGGATTGCCAGTATGATTGAACTAGATTAAAAATCACTTTCTTTTTCCTCGAATGTACACCTCGCTCGACTGATCATTCTACCATCATAGTGATGGTGGAGGGGCACAGGAGAGGAGGATCGAGTAAAAGATTCTAGGATACGACCGAAAAAAACTTTCTCTATTGCGCTGTTATTTTACTAGACACACCTTTTATTCATGAGGGATTCTTAGTATGCCTAGATAGGACTTATACAAGGTATAGAGACTTATATGTATTATCGACCATACCATGAAAATTCATAACAATCATTAATTGTGGTATATATGGTTATATTCTACTATATCTCCATCAGTTTTAGCACCAAGCATTATACAGGTTTGCATACGTTGAATTAAACCTTTATATTTTATCTCATTACAATATTAATTAAGACTATTCGTGATGTTATTACCACACATACACGGACACTGTGAGCTTATTTGGCTCCTTGCCTCTTTACTCCCACTGGAATCCGGTTAGGCGAGATCTGAGCGCCCATGCTTTATAGCTGTATTGGTCAAAACCCTAGTCTGGTAGCGAGCTGGCCACTGCAGAGCTAGCTGCTTACATTTGCGATGTCACAGTGGCACTATACAACAACATTCAATAGCCTACTCGAGAATCCAAATATGGAACGAGGTACGCACACTGAGTATTTTAATTTACCAAGTGGGCCAGATATTTGTAGAGTTTTTTTTTGTATGCCCCTATGTGCAGACCCAACGAAAGAGGAAGTTGATTGGCTCGCACTGTCCTATATCCTTATGTCCACCATACCTATGAACACAAATTAGCATATGATTAGTGTGTGTGAGCTTGTTGCCTAGTTATCCTAATTACCCACAAGTGATACAGACCACATTTCTGTGTGTGTGTGTTTGAATGCGAGTCTATAGGTATGTGTGTATGTGTGAGATGTATGAATTGGGCACCATAGATTGTGGTCGTTGAATCATCATAGTTGACAATGTGGTTGTCTGTAGAGGTAGAATTGTCGAGATGTGCGTAGTTTGTCCCGTGTGCTCTGGTGTGTGGTGTTTTTAGAAACTGTGTGCGAGTCGGTGAATGTGTGTGTGTGTGTGCTATGTGAGACAAATCCAGGATGAGCAGGCAGAACAACTCTCTTTCTTGATTCATTCGTTCGTCGCTCCCACAGAAGCGCCATCTACACCTTCCTCCCTCCCCCTACATTCTGGTCTCGAATGAGTGAGTGCTACGACCCATGGCGGTTGGTGCGTGCGTCAGATCCCTGAGCAAGAATATGCTCTCTCTCGCTCATCATCTTCTTGTAACTCCTCTACGCGACGTCTCATGTGAGTGTATAGATGCGAATCCTGCTCCAGAGACGATTTCTGTAGGCGAGAGCTAATTGGCTGGTGAATGCGAATCTTGCCCGAGCTGTTTGAGCGATCTTGTAGCCCAAGCTAACTTCTGTGCCAACTGCGTCCAGGAGTAGCGAACGATCTATTGAGCATCCTGAGAGGTAACCGCCAGTACTCTGCACAGCGGACACTAGATTCTCATGTGCCTTTGGAGACCGCTCTCTCAATGCGTTCAAGAACCTGCTTCATATGAGGCTGTTGCCCTCGGACTAGTGCAAGGAGAGCGCGATGTGCTGGAGCGTTGATCTGGTGCGGCAGGTAATTGGTTAGTATGTTTAGTGTCCTGAGGCGGAATGTGTGTTGTGATGAGGTTTGCGCAGTTCTGAATATCCATGTATTACGTTTCTCTGGTACAGAAAATCTATAATAAATCCCCGATGCGGAGAGGTAGATATAGATACTAAGGCAACCGCACAGACGATGCGTGTGGATATCAATCACGAAGTATTCATATATGCGGGCCGCTGGTCCTCGGCAGACATTTGTCCAGTCCCGACAATATGGATATAGCAAGAGAGGGAGTTCCCCTCAACTTGTAGGCTGTATGGCTAGGATATGAGAGGTTTGTAATACCAACCTTATTAGAATGGCACATTTGAATGTTATGAGAGAAAAGTAGGGGCGATAGTGAATGGAAGATCAGATATCTTGTTGCACCAGGCGTCCCGCAGCCAGAAGGGGGAATAGTAAACATGACAGGATGTGGTATTACCCAGACGGTGTAACATGCATCGGCGTAGTCGAAAGAGCATAATGCCAGAATCTTGAGGGTGCGGGTTTCCTGCGCCATCTGACACTACAGGGCGTGAATATAGAGGGGGTTCCCCCAGAGACAGCAAGGGGCCCTGTAGTACATCAGCAGGTGGACCTTCCCCCAACGAGGCTTGGAGATTAAATAAGGCGGGATTTAGGAATGTGCGTTTCCACCCACTCGCCCGCAGATGAACCTCGTAGAGAAATGAGATAGGGGAGAGATTCCCCCCATTACGCAGTAGGGCTGATATATACGAGAAGGGCATGGGTATTCACCGACCCTAGCGAGGCCGGACAATATAGGGGCGAGAATTCCCCCCAGAGCTGTGAAAGGCGGGCCTGTGAGCTCTTATAGGGGCTAATTCACCACCACAACAGGACGGGCGTTACTCACTAGTCTGACTATCTTAGCAGGCGAGGGCTATCGACCCCCACGAATGGAGATGCCTGGTACCTATTTATCCAAGTGCTGGCCTTGAGTCCGCCCGGACCGTAGGGCTAGTCCATATTAAGGTGGGTCATTAGTTTCCTCCCTGCAGCACAGAAGCAAGGAATGTGAACTGAACATATTCGTATCCCCCATGAGGTGTCCAGGCTTCCTCCCCCAACTGTGCGCATATGGGGTCCTTTGGCTAATCCAATACAAGGAGAGAAATTCTGGCAGCTGGCCTGGCAGCTGTGACACCAGCGAGGGGAAGGTTGGATTACTCCCAAAGAGGGATTATAACCTCTCATCAAGTCACAACGGCTTTTGATTGATCGACAATTTGAACTAGTGAGGAACGCTTGGTATGTCGATGACATATAATGTGATTTCCTGAAACCCTTGTCAGATTCTTATCAACAACCCACATGGAGAAAGGCCCCATGCGGGTATATCAATCAGCCGAAACGGTGCGGGCCTGCGGGGCTCCATAAGTACAGACCGCACTGGTCGCATACGTGACTATAGAAGCGCAATACTGGGCCACCACGTAAGAGCAACAGATGTTTGAATTCAAGCCAACCTGGAGCCGACGTCCAGCGAGTTCCAGATTCTCTAGAAGTTCAAGGGAGATTCTTGACCATGTCAATCGCCTCAACAATATGGGTATGTCGAGGTTCCGTATGCAACCTTGGTACCAACATCATCGCCTGATCTCACCATCTACACTGAATGCTTAGAACCTT
Source organism: Salvelinus sp. IW2-2015 (assembly GCF_002910315.2). NCBI lineage: Eukaryota > Metazoa > Chordata > Actinopteri > Salmoniformes > Salmonidae > Salvelinus > Salvelinus sp. IW2-2015. The sequence goes on from NC_036867.1 coordinate 1,637,590, forward strand.
ACACCTCACGTAGGTAGACGACTCAATGGCCTACAGTAGATACGTGAGTAGAAGAAACATGCTGTATTACATACTACCTCTTCCACGAGAAGTGGATTTAAGTAAAATCTCAGCTAGATATCAGGCGCAGGTCTGATGATGTAATCCTCAGAGAAGGATGCTCCATATACTGACTTAGCAACCAGATCGTATGATGCATGCATCCTCAGTATCTAATAGAGCTCCAACACTCACTGATCGCACAGACTGATGCATAGGTTAAATCATACACATATTTATCGAAAAAGCACAAACACAATCCTACATAGAACACAAATAGGGCTAGATAGTTAAGAAATATGTCAAGAATCCGATCAGAAGAATGACAGAAAATCCCGTTGTACTATAGCATTGATACCAGTCTGAGACAGTACTTTGGCAGACAATATGATGATTAAATCCTCAGATTATGTTATTCAGGGAATCATCTTTGGACTGTGAATTCCACACGACTTTATGTTCACGAAGATGCTACAGCCCGCTATAGCTTCTCCAAAATCTTGATCTAACAATTGCTTTGATTGTCACACCCGCTCCTAAGACTATTCAGAAACGACGACACCACAGTACCGCGAGTTCCTTTTAATACACTCAACAAATATCGATGGTCTTTTAGACTGCACTTGTTCTTTGCGTCGAAACTGCACTGTATTCTAATGAACATATAAACAACACTATGCCAAGAATCTCACTGTGACAATTGACATTCTATAATATCTATACCAGGCATATTTACTCAAATGGTACATATGTTACATTCACCTTCATAGCTCATGCGCATCTACCTGGAGACCTCGAGTCTATACATCCTGTCTGCGTGTGTATGATCGTACTCCACGGCTATAAGGCTTGCTAACAAACCTGTATATTTGAATGTGAACCGACCTTTATCATCAACTGTTCTCTGCCTTCAGGTCTACACATACTTTGAGCAGAACTACTCACACCTTTCTTGTGCATTGTGACAGAGTTTGAAACCTGAAAGCACTCTGCAGCTAGAGCACTAAGATAATAATCTTATCTGGAGAGAGATCTACCTACTACGCTGAAGAAAAACATCGATATCAGCCTAACAAGACATTCCACCCGGTGTTCTAGTAGTGATCGAGGCGCTCTGGCTTAAAACACTCCAATGAACAGATTTCGACGTAGGAGCTATTGTCCTGATATGCTCACTTCACTTATGCGTGTTAGTGCGCATGTGCTTCTATGCGTTACTCGGTCGAGTAGCATTGTTCGTCCTCGATGAATGCGATTCAAACTTGTCTGAACCTTTCCCCCATGTGAGTACCTCGAAGTGATTCTCGTGTCTACCATCGGTCGAATGCGCTCTGCAGCAGGTTTGTCATTGCGAAGGATCATTGCTCCACGATAGCGTACCTGACCTGAGTGCTGGACCCGCTTCATCTCGCGTATGTCCTATCGCATTCACTGAGCTGAGCTCATCCGCACAGGTACCCCTCTTACCGTCTGCGACATAGGAGAACACCTCCCTCAGCCACACCTCCAGCATATAGAGTGCTATGCGTGCACACTAACACACCTCTACAATATTCTTATAATTTATATAATATAGCTATTTATGATACATCTTTACCTATTTTATTTAAATCACACGCTATATGTCGCATTATTATCCACACTAACAGAGTGAAGTAACTACAACGATTGTCTTTCCCACATTATTATACAACTAACCGAGCGCTTTTACATTAAGACATAAACAATGCACTAATACCCACAGATAACAGGTGCCGTATACATAACAAACAATCACAGAATCTTACTATCATCCTATTGCGGCTCTCTCCAAATCACGATGTTTGTATTCTAGTTGTCATATAGAGCACAGATATAGAGAAATCATAGTACGTATAATATACCATCATCGTGGTGCATAGTTAGGTATGTGAACCTACCACTCTAGTTATTAAATGAACCTTGAGTTAACTGTGGGTTAAAAGCGCTAATAACAAATCGATAAGGGCCTCAATCAGTACCTAGTCATATTGGTGTAATACAGTAGTAATAGAAGATGTTAGATTATTAGTTACATTACACAATGTTAATGAGATCTATAGTATTAGGGTATCCTGAACTCACGCCGGAGGTGGGCAGAGGTTCTCCAGAAGTAAGGTCCTGCATGCGTATACTTAATTAACACCTCGAGGTGATAGATGTGCAGTAATGATTTGTTTGCTAAGAGAAGAACAATATACTGGGTACTGGCACCTTTTTACGAGTGTGCAAAACAAAGAGGAGCACAAACAAACTGGAAACGAAAATACACGAACCACAAAGTATGTATGACATTTGACCTAGTTGAGTAGGCAGATTGATGAGGCTATTTACAAGATGGGCGCTAGAAATGGACAGCTGCAGCGATCAGTAAAGACTGCTCAGATAAGCTGAATACTTAAAGGTAATTGAGGAATATAAGCTCAACGGATCAGCAATTTTTGCAATTCGTTCCAGTCATTGGCAGCAGAGAACTGGAAGGAAATGCGGCCAAAAGAGGTGTTGGCTTTGGGAATGACCTGCTGGAGCGCGTGCTACGGGTGAGTGTTGTTATGGTGACCAGTGAGCTGAGATAAGGCGGAGCTTTACCTAGCAAAGACTTATAGATGATCTGGAGCCAGTGGGTCTGGCYACGAATATGTAGTGAGGGCCAGCCGACGAGAGCATACAGGTCGCAGTGGGTGGTATATGGGGCTTTGGTGACAACACGGATGGCACTGTGATAGCAAACTGGATGCAGTCTGAGTAGAGTGTCATTTACAAAATAGCCTCCAACATCGCCGAAGTCGAGGATCGGTAGGATAGTCAGTTTTACGAGGGTATGTTTGGCAGCGTGAGTGAAGGAGGCTTTGTTGCAATATAGGAAGCCAATTCTAGATTTCATTTTGTACTGGATATGCTTAATATGAGTCTGGAAGGAGAGTTTACAGTRTAACCAGACACCTAGGTATTTGTAGTTGTCCACATTTTCTAAGTCAGAACCGTCCGGAGTAGTGATGCCAGTCGTGCGGGCGGCAATTGGTTGAAGAGCATGCATTTATTTTACTAGAGTTTAAGAGCAGTTGGAGACCACGGAAGGAGTGTTGTATGGCAATGAAGCTTGTTTGGAGGTTTGTTAACACAGTGTCCAAAGAAGGGCCAGATGTATATAGAACGGTGTCGTCTGGGTAGAGGTGGATCAAGGAATCACCCACAGCAAGAGCCACATCATTGATATATACAGAGAAAAGAGTTGGCCCGAGAATTGAACCCTGTGGTACGCCCATAGAGACTGCCAGAGGTCCGGACAACAGGCCCTCRYYTTTGACACACTGAACTCTGAGAAGTAGTTGTTGAACCAGGCTGTTTTTTTATTTGTTCTTTTTTACCTTTATTTATCCAGGTTRTRTCTCATTGAGATAATATCTCTTTTCCAAGAGAGACCTGGTCCAATAGCAGCAGGGGGAACAACATTTCAGACAAAACAACTTACATACACTAACACAACATTAAACAAAACTATAAACAAACACACATACAGTACAACAATTACATATTACATTAAAAACACAAACATCTTGACTAAAAACAGCTGGCCTAAAAACAATTACACTCTTCTATGATATATACATCGATCAAGTGTTTAACTTCTTATGGCTGGTAATCCCCGTTAACGGGATGATATGACAACAGCCAGTGAAAGTGCAAGGGCGCCAAATCAAACAGAAAATCTCATAATTAAAATTCCTCAAACATACATGTATCTTATACCATTTTAAAGCTAATATTGTTGTTAATCCCCCAAAGTGTCCGATTTCCAAATAGGCTTTTCAGCGCAACACCACAAAACGATTATGTTAGGTCACCGCAAAAATCACAGAAAAAACACAGCTATTTTTTCCGCCAAGCAGGAGTCACAAAACAGCAGAAAGAGATAAAATGAATCACTAACTTTGATGAATCTTCATGAAGATGACACTCAGTAGGACTTTCTGTTACACAATACAATACAGTGGGGAGAACAGTAATTTGATACACTGCCGATTTTTGCAGGTTTTCTACTTACAAGCATGTCAGAGGTTGTAATTTTTATCATAAGTAACTTCAACTAGAGAGACGGAATCTAAAAAAACAATCCGAAAACACATTGTATGATTTTTTAAGTAATTAAATTTGCATTTATTCGCATGACATAAGTATTTGATACATCAGAAAAGCAGAACTTAATATTTTGGTAAGAAACCTTTTGTTTGCAATTACAGAAGATCAAAATAACGTTTCCCTGTAGTTCTTGACTAGGTTTGCACAACACTGCAGCAGGGATTTTGGCCACTCCTCCCTAAGATCTCTCTAGATCCTTCAGGTTTCGGTGCTGTCGCTGGGCAATACGGACTTTCCAGCCTCCCTCCATAAGATTTTCTATTGGGTTCAGGTCTGGGAGACTGGCTAGGCCCTCCAGGACCTTGGAGATGCTTCTTACGGACGCCACTCCTTAGTTTGCATGCTGTTGTGCTTCGTGTCTTTTGTCACTGCTAGAAGCCCAGCCACGACCCATCTTCATGCTCTTACTGAGGGAAGGAGGTTGTTGGCCAAGATCTCGCGATACATGGCCATCCTCCTCCTCAATAACGGTGCAGTCGTCCTCTCCCCTTGCAGAAAAGCATCCCAAAAGAATGATGTTTCACCTCCATGCTTCACGGTTGGGAATGGTGTTCTTGGGGTTGTACTCATACTCTTCTTCCTCCAAACACGGCGAGTGGAGTTAGACCAAAAAGCTCTATTTTTGTCTGCATCAGACACAATGACTTCTCCCATTCCCTCCTCTGGATCATCCAGATGGTCCCTTGGCAAACCTCAGACAGGCCTGGACCATGCACTGGCTTAAGAGGGGACCTTTGCGTGTGCTGCAGGATTTTAATCCATGACGGCGTAGTGTTGTTACTAATGGTTTTCTTGGAGACTGTGGTCCGCAGCTCTCTTCAGGTCATTGACACAGGTCCCTGCCGTGTAGTTCTGGCTTGATCCCTCATTCCTCATGATCATTGATTGCCCACGAGGTGAAATCTTGCTGGAGCCCCAGACGCGAGGGGTGACTTTGACGTCATCTTGACTTCTTCCATTTCTAATAATTCGCCAACAGTTGTTTCTTCTCACCAAGCTGCTTGCCTATTGTCCTGTAGCCATCCCAGCTTGTGAGGTCTACAATTTTATCCCTGATGTCCTTAACAGCTCTCAGGTCTTGGCATTTGGAGAGGTTGGAATCTGTTTGATTGTGTGTGGACCGGTTGTTTTTTACCGGTAACGGTTCAAACAGGTGCAGTTAATACAGGTCTGAGCGAGAGCAGGAGGGCTTCTTAAAGACAAAACTAACAGGTCTTGTGAGAGAGCCGGAATTCTACTGGTTGGTAGGTGATCAAATACTTATGTGCATGCAATAAAATGCAAAATTAATTATTTAAAATCAATACAATGTGATTTTCTGGCTTTTTTGTTTTAGCTTCGTCTCTCACAGTTAAGTGTACCTATGATAAAAATTACAGACCTCTACATGCTTTGTAGTAGAAAACCTGCAAAATCGGCATGTATTCAAATACTTGTTCTCCCCTGTATATGTTTTTTGTTCGATTAAGTTCATATGTTATATCAAAAACCGTCAGTTTACATTGCGCCATGTTCAGAAATGCCATCCAAAAATCCGAGAAATTGCAGAGAGGCCACGTCAAAATAACATAATCCTCATCATCAACTTTGATGAAAAGATACATGTTTTTAACATAGAATTACAAGATCACTTGTTCTTAATGCACACGCTGTGGTCAGATTTCAAAAATCTTTACGGCAAAAGACAAATATTTCAATAATCTGGAACAGCGTTCAGCCACAAAGGAAGCCCATACATGTTTACCCGCCAAATTGTGCAGTCACAAAAACTCAATAAAAGATTATAAATTCTTCACTTACCTTTGCTGATCTTCGTTGAGATGCATCCCAGGACTTCTCACAAGAAATGTTCGTTTTGTTTGGTATGTCATCATATTATGTCCAAGGTAGCTACTTTGTAGCAGCGTTTAGTATCACATATTCCAAACCGCTCGTGCAGGTGCAGGCGAAACGTCGGACCAAAAACTTTTAAAGTTTATTACAGGTCGAATAAACTTGTCAACTACTAGTGTTGAATCAATCTTTAGGATGTTGTTATCATAAATATTCAATACGTTCCACCGGAGAATTTCCTTTGTGTCTATAAAAAGTATGGAACGCAAGTCGATATCTGTTGGAATGCGCGTGACCAGGACCTGGCACTATGCCAGACACACTGACTCAAACGCACCTCCGGCTCAACATCACAAAGTAGAAGCTTCATTCAACGTTCTACAGACTCGTTGACATATAGTGGAAGGCGTAGGAAGTGCAAACAGACCATATCCACAGTGTTTTTCAATAGGCGATGAGTTTAAAAAAAAAAGACAACTCAGATTTCTCCACTTCCTGGATGGATCTTCTCAGGTTTTTTGCCTGCCATATGAGTTCTGTTATACTCACAGACATAATTCAAACCGTTTTAGAAACTTCCGAGTGTTTTCTATCCAATACTACTAATACTATGCATATATTAGCAACTATGACTGAGGAGCAGGCCGTTTACTCTGGGCACCTCTGTGCACCTTTCATCCAAGCTACTCAATACTGCCCCTGCAGCCATAAGAATTTAAACTCCATCAACGAAACTAGATCATCACATTTTAAAATGTTCAGGAGAGAATTCCAGGACCACGGTGCTAAGTAACAAACTATTTCAACCATGACCTGTTCTAATTTTTGGTACTGTTAGAAGCAAATCAGAATGGGACTGTAATTGATATTTATTTACTGACCTGACTAAAAAAAATAACAGAGATAAAATGGCATTTTACCCAATATGGCCTTATAAATCAGTGTATACCAGTGTTTAAGCCTACGCAAGGTCAATGACGACCAGCCAACAGCGCTGTAGAGATCACAATGATGTGTTAGACGTTTCTGATTTGTAATAAACCCGAGGGCTGCATGATACACTGAATCAAGTGCTCTCAGGGTAGTGGCTGAGGCCTGCATATATATAACATCACTAAAATCTTTTTATCCGATTTGTACGGGTCCAGGTTTTGCAGCTCTTTCAGAACATCTGCTATCTGGATTTGGGTGAAGGAGAAGCTGGGGAGGTTTGGGCAGGTAGCTGCGGGGGGTGCAGAGCTGTTGGCCGGGGTTGGGGTAGCCAGGAGGAAAGCATGGCCAGCCGTAGAGAAATGCTTATTGAAATTCTCGATTATCGTGGATTTATCGGTGGTGACAGTGTTTCCTAGCCTCTGCAGTGGACAGCTGGGAGGAGGTGCTCTTKTTCTCCATGGACTTTACAGTGTCKCAGAACGTTTTGAAGTTAGGGCTACAGGATGTAAATTTCTGTTTGAAAAAGCTATCCTTTGCATTCCTAACTGACTGTGTATATTGGTTCCTTCTAACTTCCCTGAAAAGTTGCATATCGCGGGGACTATTCGATGCTAGTGCAGTACGCCACAGGATGATGTTTTTGTGCTGGTCGAGGGCAGTCAGGTCTGGAGTGAAGCAAGGGCTATATCTGTTCTTAGTTATACATTTTTTGAAAGGGGCGTGCTTATTTAAGATGGTGAGGAAATTACTTTTAAAAAACAACCATGCTTCACCGTAAGGATGGTGCCAGGTTTCCTCCAGATGTGACACTTGCATTCAGGCCGAAGAGTTCAATCTTGGTTTCATCAGACCAGTGTAGCTTGTTTCTCATGGTCTGAGAATCCTTTAGGTGCCTTTTGGCAAACTCCAAACGGGTTGCCATGTGCCTTTTACTGAGGAATGGTTTCCGTCTGGCCACTCTACCATAAAGGCCTGATTGGTGGAGTGCTGCAGAGATTGTTGTCCTTCTGGAAGGTTCTCCCATCTCCACAGAGGAACTCTAGAGCTCTGTCAGAGTGACCATCGGGTTTCTTGGTCACTTCCTGACCAAGACCCTTCTCCCCGATTGCTCAGTTTGGCCGGGTGGGCAATTGTAGTTAGAGTCTTGGTGATTCCAAACTTCCTCCATTTAAAAATGATGGAGCCACTGTGTTCTTGGGGACCTTCAATGCTGCAGACATTTTTAGGCACCCTTCCCCAGATCTGTGCCTCGACACAATCCTGTCTCGAAGCTCTACGGACAATTCCTTCAACCTCATGGGTTGGTTTTTGCTCTGAAATGCACTGCCAACTGTGGGACCTTGTATAGACAGGTGTGTGCCTTTCAAAATCATGTTCAATCAATTGAATTTACAACAAGTCAGAAGTTTAAASTCAGTTTTCACAATTCCTGATCTTTAATCCTAGTAAAAATTCCCTGTCAAATGTTTCGGGTAGCCTTCCACAAGCTTCCCACATCAAGTTGGGTGAATTTTGGCCCATTCCTCCTGACAGAGCCGGTGTAACTGAGTCAAGTTTGTAGGCCTCCTTGCTCGTACACGCTTTGCTTGGGGTCATTGTCCATTTGGAAGATCCATTTGTGACCAAGCTTTAACTTCCTGACTGATGTCTTGAGATGTTGCTTCAATATATCCACAATTTCCCTTTCTTATGATGCCATCTATTTTGTGAAGTGCACCCCCACAACAGGATGCTGCCACACCCGTGCTTCACGGTTGGGATGGTGTTCTTCGGCTTGCAAGCCCCCCCCTTTTTCCTCCAAACATAATGATGGTCATTATGGCCAAACAGTTCAATTTTTGTTTCATCAGACCAGAGGACATTTCTCCAAAAAGTACGTTCTTTGTCCCCATGTGCAGTTGCAATCCGTAGTCTGGCTTTTTATTGTGGTTTTGGAGCAGTGGTTTCTTCCTTGCTGAGCGGCCTTTCAGGTTATGTCGACATAGGACTCGTTTTACTGTGGATATAGATACTTTTGTACCTGTTTCCTCCAGCATCTTACAAGGTCCTTTGCTGTTGTTCTGGGATTGATTTGCACTTCTTGCACCAAAGTACGTTCATCTCTAGGAGACAGAACGCGTCTCCTTCCTGAGCGGTGTGATGGCTGCGTGGTCCCATGGTGTTTATACTTGCGTACTATTGTTTGTACAGATGAATGTGGTACCTTCAGGGGTTTGGAAATTGCTCTCAAGGATGAACCAGACTTGTGGAGGTCTACAATTTTTTTTCTGAGGTCTTGGCTGATTTCTTTTGACTTTCCCATGATGTCAAGCAAAGAGGCACTGAGTTTTAATGTAGGCCTTGAAATATATCCACAAGTACACCTCCAATTGACTCAAATGATGTCAATTAGCCTATCAGATGCTTCTAAAACCATGACATCKTTTTCTGGAATTTTCCAAGCTGTTTAAAGGCACAGTCAACTTAGTGCATGTGAACTTCTGACCCACTGGAATTGTGAWAGTGAAATAAWCTGTCTGTAAACAATTGATGGAAAAATMACTTGTGTCYTGCACAAAGTAGATGTCCTTACCGACTTGCCAAAACTATAGTTTGTTAACAAGACATTTGTGGAGTGGTTGAAAAATGAGTTTTAATGACTCCAACCTAAGTGTATGTAAACTTCTGACTTCAACTGTATGTAAATAAGGTATCTGTTTTTTATTTGTAATAAAATTGCAAACATTTCTAAAAACCTGCTTTTGCTTTGTCATTAAGGGGCATTGGGTGTCAATTGATGAGGAAKATTTTTAATTTAAGGCTMTAACGTAGCAAAATTTGGAAAAAGGGAAGGGTTCTGAATACTTTCCAAATGCACTGTATTTGATGGTGTGTAGACAGTATGGACAGTATATTAAAAGAAAWGGTGTGTGCAGCAGTAGTTATATAGGATGAGCCTTGACTAMAATACAATATATACACATATGAAGTGGGTAAAACAGTATGTAAATATTGACCAGTGTTCAAAGACTATGTACATAGGGCAGCAGTCTCTAATGTGCAGGGTAGAGTACTGGGTGGTAGCCGGCTAGTGGTGACCATTTAACAGTCTGATGGCCTGGAGAAAGATGTTTTTCAGTCTCTCGGTTTCAGCTTTGATGCACCTGTACTGTCTATGCCTTCTAGGTGGTAGCAGAGTGAACAGAGTGGTTCGGGTGGCTGAGGTCCTTGTTGGCCTTCCTTTGACACCGGGTGCTGTAGATGTCCTGGAGGGCAGGACATGAATTGGGCTGATCGCACCACCCTCTGGAGAGCCCTGTGGTTACAGACGTTGCAATTGCTGTACCAGGCAGTGATACAGCCTGACAGGATCCTCTCAATMGTGCATCTGTGGAAGTTTGTGAGGGTTTTAGGGGCCAAGCCAAATTTCTTCAGCCTCCTGAGTTTGAAAAMGCGCTGTTGCCACCATTTCAGGTTGTCAGTGATGTGCACGCTGAGGAACTTGAAGCGTTTCACACTTTCCACTATGATCCTGTGGATGTGGACGTCCTGTATCTGCGGTCTCTGGAAGTCCACAATCCGCTCCTTCGTTTTGTTGACGTTGAGGGAGAGGTTATTTTCCTAGCACCACTCCGCCAGGGCCCTCAGGGCTCTTGTCATTGGTAATCAGGCCTACCACTGTTGTGTCATCTGCAAACTTGATGATTGAGTTGGAGACATGCTTGGCCACACAGTCATTGGTGAACAGGGAGTACAGGAGAGGGCTGAGCACGCACCCTTTTGAGGATCAGTGTAGCGGAGGTGTTGTTGCCTACCGTTACCACCTGGAGGTGGACCATCAGGAAGTCCAGGACCCAGTTGCACAGGGTGGGGTTCAGCCCCAGGGCCCTGAGGTTAGTGATGAGCTTGGAGGGTACTATGGTGTTAAAGGCTGAGCTGTAGTTGATTAACAGCAGTCTTACATAGGTATTCCACTTGTCCAGATGGGATAGGGCAGTGTGCAGTGCGATGAGTCATCCGTGGACCTGTTGGGGCGGTATACAAATTGTACTGGGTCTAGGGTTTTGGATAAAAGGTGATATGAACCTTAACTAGCCTCTCAAAGCACTTCATGATGACAGAGGTGAGTGCTACAGGGCGATAGTCATTTAGTTCAGTTACCTTCGCTTTCTTTGGCACAGGAACAATGGTGGACATCTTYAAGCAAGTGGGGACAACAGACTGGGATAAGGAGCGATTGAAAATGTCCGTAAACACTCCAGTCTGCACATGCTCTGAGGACACGGCTTAGGATATTGCATGGGCCGGCAACCTTGCGAGGGTTAACACGCTTAAATGTCTTACTCACTTTGGCTACGGAGAACGAGAGGTCACGCAGTAGTTCTTTTTCCAATGGTCAAATTAACTCACAGATTGGTCTTGGGTACTGTATAAAAACCTACAACTACTACCAGGGTGACCCTTCTCATATGTATGCTTTCACTTTTCAGAATTAGAAGTGTGTGGGCACAGGATGAATATTGTAAATAGATATCTGCCACGTGGGATTACAACTCAACAAGCATTAAATATCAGCCAACTGTCACAGGAGACACTGCCACCAATCAATCACCAATATAAAAGCATAATTATCATAGCCTACATTTTTTTTTCTCTTTAAAAGCACATAGCTCTGTATAAAACGGTAGGTAAAAACGTTGTATTTGGTCATATGTGGAAATGTGCCTTACCGTCTTTTGAATTTTGTGTAACTTCTAGTCAAGGAAGCATAATGCTAAATATATTGGCACACTCCACCTACCAAGACCATTGCCAAATATGGTGCGCTGTCACCTACTTTMTATAGGAAGCCTTGAGGCTGTACCACCCAGCACGTCTAGAAGGGAGTGGATTTCATACCTAACCCCTCCCCTGAGATGATGTTTCCTTAGTTATAGTGAAACATGTCGATATGGTCATCATTTTGACAGTCGATTTCAATGGTAGTTGAACTGCTAAGGGCCAAAAGAGCTAGATTTACAACTAAAAGACCGAAATAACACTTTTGCATAAAACTGTCAAAATGAAAACCATATCGACGTGTTTCACTATAACTAAGCAAAAAACATCTGGTTTTCCATTAAACATTATTTTCCCCCATAACATTTTTACTCTTTAACGCTCCATATTAACTCATCCTCCACGTTTACTGGATTGGTTAAACAGTGCAGAAGAGAACCTCCCCTGACAGTTGTTTTTCTTGTCAAGTCCAGCGTTTCTTTTACGCCTGCTACGTAGGTTWGCCTCTGGCTTGCTTGGCTGCGTCAGTGATAGGCTGGCCTACTTCACTACGTTGTTGATATTGCTGCGAAAAATGTACAAATCTGATCATGTAAAAATGACAGCATAATCTGATACCGAAATATATCCTCAGAATTCGGTTTAGAGCAAAACCTGTTTCCTGGCTGCAATACACCGACGTGAGCTGTTGTTACAACACCCCCGGTTATGTTCTGTTTCATCTGTGAGCGAAGGCGCCCTTATAAAAACTGCTTGATTGAACTGCAATCAACGATGTCAAGTGTAGCGGATGGATTTTGCGTACACACTGCACCGTTAGCACGGGGATAGGCCACTGATGACAGTGGTCAAATCGAGGCAGTAAATTTTGTCATGGACCTCGAGCCCCCGTTCTCCAGATGAGATGAAGTCTCCGGAGTGTATTCAGTGGGTTCTTCAATCTACTAGTGATTTTCATCGCACTACGAGTTACAAATAGGTTTATTGATGCAAATAGCATTCGGAGATGGGGCCTTGAAAACAGGGGCAATTAACGAAGACAACGGAGTTATTTTATTTGGAGACTGGCGGACCTGAAGGCCTTCTTACTGGCTATATCAATATAAACTTACCCATCTTTTCGCTTTGCTTTATATACATGGCCGTAGGTGCCTCTTCCCACTTTGCATCCCTCATATTCAAACAGGTCCTCTACACGTTCTCTCTCCCCGGTCAGCATCACTTTGAAATCATAGTCCATCTTCTCTGTTGTTTTGGTCAATTATCTTCTGCTTCCTTTTAAAGCGCCGCTTAGAAGGCAACTTACTTCACAACCCGGGTTAGAATTTTTAGTTGCCTTCCCTCGCGTCGCTCTCTCCTCAGCCCTGTTTCCACATCTAACCGCTCGGTTTATGTGTACCAGAGAAGATGCAGGATTCTTATCGGGGACGAGGGGCCAGGTATGGGAACGATTACTAACCCTTCTCTGTACTCTCTTGCTACTGCGTTTCTCCAACCGGTATCTCACTGGGGAGAACAGAAATTCCATGCACGGCTTTGTCGTAAAATGTCGTTATGTAGACTGTACAGAAAGAGACGGGAGAAAAGTGTTTAGAGCACCACGTGGACTTTAACTCTTTGTAACGTAAAGGGGCTAAAATTCACACAAACAAAAATATAGTATTCTGCTCAGAACTTTGGCAGACAGTTTAAAATGTTCCCCCTTCACGTTTTATGGCAATTACTCCTCTCCTTAATAATACATTGATGTGGATGTCCACAATTAGACCATTCTGGCGTCTAATAAAGGCAGAAAGACTAGTCAAGACACGCGCACAGACATTGACAAACGAAAAACATTTAATTATGTCATTTTCCAATGCTATTTTGTGGGTTATACCTCATTCTAGAATKATTCAGACTGCGGGGAGAAAAATTATCAAACTTCGTGATTTTATGTAAAATACATTTGTGAAAAAGAACCTGTTGGAAATTGTAAACAGTCGTCTTCATAGTTAAACAAATATTAATACATATATACATTGATTGAAACACAACAATTAGCTGTTTTAATCCTCGTAGTCGTGCGGTTTCATTGGGTAGGAACTAATCTGACACTGATAGTGTTTGGTCGGACGGTGAGAAGTGTAGCACAGGTGGTCCCATCTTGGCTACATTGTAATCAGAGCGGAGAGGAAAGCAAACCCGTCCATATTACAGCTGCTGTGTCAGGTACAACAATCCCTTTAAATTTCGTTGTCATTGCCATTTCCTCGAGCCAATAACACTGTTTAGATTGAGTATAGTATGTACTCTGTTCGTGTGTTGCTTGTCAAAAAAAAAGTATTATTTATTGGTCAAACCTTTCACCAAAAGATGGCTAGTTAGRTGTCGACAGCAACTAACAAATGCGTTGCGCATTCAAAATGACAGCTCGTCGCTTTGAAAGGCAACGTGAAACCTGCGTATAGGTGTGAACAAGATTTTTTTGTAGTTGGAGACGTTTATATAATTCTGTTGCAATAGTTAGGTGACGATTCTTTGTCCTCTACATAGTCAGTTTGTATGGAGCCCGACTTTTCTTTGTCATGTCCCTCCTCCGTAGTGCAATGTTTGGACTCTCGACGTGTCTGTGATCATTCCTGGGTCGGTGATTGGTAACTAGTAGGATGACAACGTCAGTTTTGTTGCTCCTCCTGTGTTCTCCAACATGGCCTTCTGTATTATGATGCTTTGTAGAGACTGCATTATTGCTCCAAATACCGTGATTGTTGCAACATTTACGGCCGACGAAATATTTTTTGCTGTCTATCGCAGTGGCATTGATGCTGTTGTATAGAGCTTTTCTGATGAATCCGAGGTTAGCCAGCTAGCTGTCGGAACAGGGAAGGTTAGATTTTTGTTATGTCAGCTCAGCCGACCTCTTACGGGCCATGTCTCATTCCACATCAAAATGGAAGTTGTTGTTTTAACTTGTCGTCATCGTTCATGGCTAAAGGTTGGCCACAGAAACCGGTTTAATAACGTAAAGGCGACGGGAGTTGCAGTCACATAATTCTGTTGATCGAGTAATAGCCTTTCTGTAAATCCTACTTTCACGTGACACAGAAGCTATTGGACTGCGGTTTTTCCCCAGGGAATTGGATGTTCAGTAAAGCCTCGTTCTAATCCATGCTTGTCAAGTGTGTCAGTGATGTGTACATTAGTTGTATAGAATCTGTCAAATATGTCTGATCCCAACTCAATTGCTCCCTATGATTGAATGATGGATGCATCACAATAGCAGTGCCCTGGTAAGATCCAGCCAGGTGTTCCACAATTCTGACACCCCTATCACCCCTTCTGTGTGCACCAGCGGTTTCCATGGTGATGGACCCTCCCGGTGGGCGAGACGAGCGGCGGCGTCAGGCGGAGCGTCTTAGAAGGGAGGAGGCGTACTATCACTTCATCAATGATCTGAGCGAGGAAGAGTACCGCCTCATGAGAGACAGCAACCTGCTGGGCACACCTGGTGAGAGGAACCTAGAACACCTGACCTCACTAGAACCCCAGGAACCTAGAATACCTGACCTCACTAGAACCCCAGGAACCTAGAACACCTGACCTCCCTAGAACCCGCTCCAATCGCTCAGTGCAGTGGTGTTTGCTGGTTTTCCTCCATGTTTTTAAATCACAGGCTAATTTGTATCAGGACAGCCACGTGCCCGGTCCCCCTAGCCAATCAGTGGCGCTAATTAATGCCATGGAGAAAGGAAAACCAGCAGGACTGCAGCCCTCGGATTAGCGTAGTTGTCCACCCCTGTCCAAACCCAATACACTAATGCAGACTCGCTAATACAATCTAATATAGGCCGTCATTGTAAATAAGAATTTGTTCTTAACTGACTTACCTAGTTAAATAAAGGTAAAATAAAACACAAACATTTGTAATAACACAATAATATCACATCATAATATAATGTCTCCATGTTGGCCACTAAGGGCRGAACTGGACCCTCAACAATGAAGCATATAACCCACCCCATATCATACACCCTCCATCTTCACCTAACAGAGGACATGTTGTTCCCCAGGTGAAGTGACAGCTGAGGAGCTACGGCAGCGCCTGGACGGGGCAAAGGAGCGTGTGTCATCTCAGCCCCGACCTGAACCACGCCCACAAAACACGGAGACCGGAGAAGAGGAGGGAAGCAGCGGTGAGGGGGAGGAGAGAGGGTTAGGAGGGGCATGGAAGGAATATAGGGGAGGAAATGGATGCTAAAGTGTCTAGCCCGTATAACCTAAACGTGACAGGATGTTATGGGTCCCAAAAGGTTTATAACCTAATTGCTGCTGTATAGTACTGAAGCATTACTAGATAATTACAACTGACTCAGTTCAGTAACGAGCCGCTGTCTGTATAGGTACTGCTGAGCCGGGAGCAGAGACGTCTAATGGCGACTCACTGCTGGAGTGGCTGAACACGTTCCGACGAACCGGGAATGCCACGCGGAGCGGCCAGAGCGGCAACCAGACGTGGCGCGCGGTCAGCCGCACCAACCCCAACAGTGGAGAGTTCCGCTTCAGCCTGGAGATCAACATCAACCATGAGCAGCCAGGGGAGCACAGTGACACCCCCGACCCCTCAGAGTTGTCCCCTGTCCCCCCTCCATCCACAGCGTCCATACGCACTTCCCCCTCCACTCGCCCCTCACCCTACACCCCTGCCCGGCCCTCCCCCTATCCCTCACCTCGAGCAACCCTGGGCAGGAGGGCTCAAACCCGCCGTACACGCAGTACTACCACCACCCCTCCTCTGACTCCAGCACCCTTCACCTCACCCCTGTCCCCCCCTACTGCTCTGAGTACAACAGCCCTCCACCTCCCCCCATTCCCCATCACCCCCCCTACCCTTCAGGATCAAAGCAGCCCTCCACAGCTCCAGTCCCCAAGCGGAGCTTCCTCCCCAGAGGAGAGGCAGGAGGAGGGTGTTGCTACCCTGGACTGCCCCCGTGTAGCGCCCCAGCCTGGCCCCCAGGGGGCGTCTGTGGGGCGTGAGCCACGCAGCAGCAGGACTCGTTCCCGCGGCCGGACCCGCAGGGCTGCGGCAGGAGGTGGGACTTCCTCCCGGTCGTCTAGGAGACGTAGCCGCTCCCCTCTTCAGAGAAACCCAGCCCCTAACTCAGCTACCTTATCCCCTAATGGTGGAAATGGTGGCTCTAATAATATCCACACTGCCGAGCCCAGCAATGGAACTGCTTCTGTCTCCATGGAGACCGGTGAGGCCGTGTCAGAGCCGGCTGTAGTAGCAGAGCCTGGTCCAGAGGCAGGGGAGCAGGAGGCAGAGGCACACACGGCCGGGGCGGGGGGCGCAGGAGGGGTACGCCGCCATCCCACCATCATGCTGGACCTGCAGGTGCGTCGCATCCGACCGGGAGAGAACCGGGACCGAGACAGCATCGCCAGCCGTACCCGCTCCCGGGCCCGCGCTGCCGAGAATACCGTCACCTTCGAGAGTGACAGTGGAGGCTTCCGGCGCACCATCTCCCGCTCGGAGCGGGCCGGGATCCGGACCTACGTCAGCACCATCCGGATCCCTCTGAGGAGGATCAGTGAGACTGGCCTGGGGGAGCCCAGCTCCACCGCCCTGCGCTCCATCCTCAGACAGATCATGACCGGCTTCGGAGAGCTCAGCTCCCTCATGGAGACGGAGGCTGACTCTGAGACCACCGGGGGCACGCCAGGTCACCAGGACCCTGCTGGACCCAACGCAAACACCACCACACAGGCCTACCATAGCCACGGCAACGAGAGTGGAACTGGGGCGGAAGGTCAGGCAGGAGGGGTGGAGATGGAGACCGAGGGAGCGGCAGGGGCCGAGGAGGAAGGAGGCCAGGAGAGATTAGTCGGGAGTGACAGCGGTGCCGGTGGAGTCCCCACCCCCAATGAGGGTCGGCCGACGACCAGGGACACAAACAACCTGGTGGAAAACGGCACACTGCCCATCCTGCGTCTAGCCCACTTCTTTCTGCTRAACGATGAGGAGGATGAGGAGCACCCTCGTGGCCTGACCAAAGAGCAGATCGATAATCTGGCCACGCGCACCTACGGCCAGGCTAGCCTGGAGGGAGAGGCGGGGCGCGCCTGCAGCGTCTGCATTAATGAGTATGCCCAGGGGAATAAGCTGCGCCGCCTGCCCTGCGCCCACGAGTTCCACATCCACTGCATTGACCGCTGGCTCTCTGAGAACAACACCTGCCCCATCTGCAGGCAGCCCATCCTCCCTGTGCACCAGGACTGACCCTGCCCTGACCTTTGATCTCTAGAACCCCCTGACCCTAGACCGCCACCAGCTACACCTTGCCACCTGTTGGCTGAACTGAGCATGCCCGAGCGGAGTGGACGGTGCATGTACATAGCGCTTTAATGTTTTCATTTATCATTGCGCTATCCATTGAGGGGGGGAGAAAAAACTATAAATGCAGAGAATTAACAAAGCTTTATTTTTTTAGACTTATTTTATTTTCAGCACTTTTTTTTCCTTTTCTTTCCTCCTTGTTTCTCTTTGGCCACTCTGTCATGATGTCACTGAGGTCCACATGTAAAGATAGGACTTATGCTAATGAGCTACTATAGCCAGCTGCTGCTCCTCTACCTGATGCGCTGTGACATCKCCCTGTCACAACCAGACTACAGTAATCAGTCAGACACATCTCTGGACTTGATTTGGTTGAGAACGTGTAAATATGTCACCGCCTCCTGTGTTTTGGGGTTGAGAAGAGAAAGTCCTCCTCAGTCGCCTTGCATTTTAATCAGAAGCAGGAAACAGCCATTTTAAGTTAAAGCTAATATTGGAATCCTCCATTTTAAAGCTCCAACATTCCTTTCAAAGTGTCCTCTATGATTTGACGTTGTGTGGACAAAGGCTGTCATGTATTCTGACTTTTGAATGAGTTTTCCCAAGGATCCTGTTGTCTGCCCACCTGTTCAGTATATTTCAACCTAGCCATCTAACCCCACAGATCCACAGTGGATGTTCAACATTTCATTCCGTTACAGCCTTTGACACTAAAATATTAGTACCCCAAGTCAGAAAGAAACATCTAAAGCAAAAGATGATCAGGAAAGTGTGTGATTTAGCAGCAAGCACTTGTAGTAGGACTTGTCTGTTACAGAGACAGGCCAATAATGTTGATGCTAGACAAGGAGTTGTGCAATAACATGGAGGGAAGGAAGAACTGTTTTTCATAGTTACATTTTTAAACATTATAGTGCTGTTCGTTCTCCCATGTTTACTCCTTGGCATCAATGATTAGTTCCTCTGTTGGGAAATAGAGTATCTGCTCAGTAGTATTCTGTCCCTCTACCCTCGGTCTAGAGATACCCCCTTAATTAAAAAGTAGTTCATCACCTCCCACTCCTCTAATGTCTGTGTTTTAAAGTCCCAGCTCTGGTAGAACCTGCCTGTCATGGCCTGATTTCCATGTTCACAAACCTGAAAGGAATGAATAGGTGAAAGCAAAATGGTTCCGGCTCCACTCAACCATTTTCTATATCTATCCAATCCTTTCAGATCAGTGAACAACAGATTTCTTTCTCCATTAGCCTGGCCTAGATCTCAATAGGCTCTTCCTGCATGCAGTATCACCATGTTGCCACCAGGGGCAGTATTCACCACAGTACAACATGGTGAGAACTGGAGGCCAGTGTTATTGGTGTCCAGGTAAGGCAGGGGTTTTCTGTCATTTGAATCCTGACTTTTGTCATGCAGACCCATGAGACAGGGGTGTGATAATTGGGTAATATTGCTCTTTGTATACTGCAGAATCTGAGCGTACGTGCACRGTGGAGCTGTGAGTGTGATGAATAAGTGTGTGTGTGGTAGAGCTGAAGGAAGTGACAAAACAGAATGTCATATGATTTAGCAGCATTAATCAGTCACCCGAATGTTAATCTAAGACCAGTGGGAGGGTCCGTGGCCATCGAATTCAGAATTTAGTATTTATTCTGTTCCTATTTAATGAGATCAAAAACATAATTTGAGATATTGAATACTTATTGTTATGTGATGAGATTAAAACAATAAACTGTTAAGATTAATGTGTTCTGTTACTGTGTAATATAAATATACAAGGGTTTTCTTCTCTGCTCTAACAATGGAATTAAATACAGCTTTGTTATGCCTGGAGTTATTTTGTGTGACTTTGTGTTTGTGTTCCTCACACAGAACCACTGGTTTTATCCACATCTCCTCCTATGACACGACATAACCCAGTGTGATGGTTTTTCTCCCTGTCTTGTAATTTGACTTTCTCTCTAGGCTACAAATTACTCCTAGGCCTATGAAATTAGATGAATGTAACACTTCATTTTTTAAATATCCAAATATTAAATGACCATCGTGCTAATAGTCATATTCCCTACACCCATTTAGCATGCTATTTAACCTAGCTCTGCAGTGTTGGCCTCCTGCAGCCTATGGCTACTGCGTTACTAGGTTATTTTTACACATGARATGTTAGACTATTAATTTATGGCACACATTGGTTACATGCATATCCAGTTGAAGCAAAGTGAGMCTGAACGAAGGAACGAGGTTAGCCTTTTTGTGAGTTTGGCTGAGGACGAAGCCGCACGAACACATGGCATATATGCGCGCCCTCGTCGCTGCTGAGTCGACCTACCACGTCCTACTGGTCGGTTATGATTAATCTCCGAGCGAATGCAGCCTTGTCCCGGGCCCGCATTCTCCGCTGTGACAGTGAGCCACGAGCATGCCAGTGCCCRGGACGCCCTCTTCCAGCCTGATACAGACCCGCACAAGTTCAGGATGTATTTCAACCGGCGATCGAAGATCCACAGCGAGGGTGGTAAGCGTGGCTAGAGGGGACGACGCATGTACTGTAGTCTACAGTAGGCTAGTACAGCTCCATGGGTAATTATAGGGGTTGAACTGGCAGCGACATAAACATTGCGACGAGGACGGATTGATTGATTCTAATGACAATTTGTGCAATCTGTCCTATTATATATGTGCTTTAGGCTATATTATTGGGACTACAGGGGTTGGGATGGCCTTGTTTATCCCAGGACTGCGGCACGGAGGCGGTGCACCCTGTCATAGGCTACACAGGCAGGGCTGATTTTCTATTGGCACGGACTGACTCGGGTTGTGGCCTCAGCGCTTCAACTGAGTCAGTGTCGAATGCTTT
This sequence comes from Salvelinus sp. IW2-2015, assembly GCF_002910315.2. Taxonomy (NCBI): domain Eukaryota; kingdom Metazoa; phylum Chordata; class Actinopteri; order Salmoniformes; family Salmonidae; genus Salvelinus; species Salvelinus sp. IW2-2015. The sequence continues at coordinate 1,658,481 of NC_036867.1, forward strand.
GTATAGCGTAGCGTACTGTGCGTAATTATGCTGTGCAGAAATAATTCAGTAAATACCGGTAGATGGAGAGGAGGTTAGTGTAGGTTAGCGGGGACCGGAGAGCCCGTTGTTTAACACAGTCGTTACTTAAAGGCAACGTGACTAAGGGATCTTATTCTAAGCCCCTGGCGGGAAGGCCATCTCACCTGTTAAGGTCACGCGGGACCCACGCAGTTGAACACGAAATCTGTGCTAGTTTAGGCTACATCATAGAGACATTATCTGGGCCTGTATACTGGTGCAGAATAGTGATTGGTCTTTTGGGGCTATTCATTGCGCTTTTGTCCCCGAAAAAAAACAATGCGTCACAGATGCGCTTTTGCCCTCTATGCGTTACAGGGACAGCAGAAAGCATCATTGCACAGTACTCCCCACACAGCGCATAATAATTTTATCCACGGACTCTAGCCTATGTACACATGGACAATCCTAGCATGATTATTGGCGTTTTGACCGTGTCAGGGAGTGACTGCTATAAGAGGTTTTGGGTCAAGGCTGCAGGGATTAGAGGGGAGGAGGTCAGGGTTTTGGGAGATAGCTGGGGCAGGTTTGGCAGTGATGCAGCCAAATATGAGTTTGTGTTTGCCGACGCTCCAGTTGGGTTTGGAGGGATTGTCCTGGAAGAGGGTATGCACGTGGCTGAACGACCTTGAGTGACTGGCACAAGTAACTGGCACAAGTGCATTGTGGCAGGTGTTTGTGTGTGACTGACTGTTTTTCCTCCAGCAGGTTCTAGTGAGAGACTCCAGGGAAGGCTGATATTGACAGAAAATTACTTTTATTCTGGGTTAATCAGGACAGTCAGGACCCAGGAGTCAAGACAGGAAGACACATCCGGGAACAAACACTCATACTATCCCTATAGACCTATTAACGGACCCCCCCCAGTGACATTTAAGGGAGATGTTGACAGTTCTTCACTGATTATATAATAGTAAGGGGTTGCGTATATAGTGTTGTTTCATTGTATGTACAAGTGAGTAACCTGTAAGGTGTGAGATGGGAATGTGTTTTTTGCATATCCCACTCTCCCTGAGACACACTCAGAGAGTYGGGTCAGGGGTCAGACATTATTGACAGCTACCCAGGAGCAATTAGGTTTAATTAATTTGCTCGGGATTCGATCCAGCAACCTTTTGGTTACTGTCCCAATGTTCCTAACCGCCAGGATACCTGCCGCCGCATTACTATTCTGTGTGTGTACAGTCCCCAGAGAAGTGTGGTTTGTTTACCATGTATAAAGATATAATGATATGAATCAGGCTATTGTCTGTGTGTCTGAGGCAGGTCTTTTTGGGGACATACACTACATGACCAAAAGTATATGCACACCTTCTCTTGGAACATCTCATTCCAAAATCATGGGCATTAATATGGAGTTGGTCCCCCCTTTGCTGCTACATCATATTTTGCCTTTACCTCCCTTATCTCACCTCATTTGCTCACAGTATATAGACTTATTTTTCTACTGTATTATTGACTGTATGTTTGTTTTACTCCATGTGTAACTCTGTGTTGTTGTATGTGTCGAACTGCTTTGCTTTATCTTGGCCAGGTCGCAATTGTAAATGAGAACTTGTTCTCAACTTGCCTACCTGGTTAAATAAAGGTGGAAAATATCAGTCTCCACTTTTCTGGGAAGGCTTTCCACTAGATGTTGGAACATTGCTGCCGGGTACTTGCTTCCATTCAGCCACAAGAGCATTAGTGCGGTCGGGCGCTGATGTTGGGCGATTAGACCTGGCTTGCAGTCTGCGTTCCAATTCATCCCAATGGGATTGAGGTCAGGGCTCTGTGCAGGCCAGTCAAGTTCTTCCACACCTATTTTGACAAAATATTTCTGTATGGACCTCGCTTTGTGCATGGGGGCATTGTCATGCTGAAACAGGAAAGGGCCTTCCCCAAACTGTTGCCACAAAGTGGGAAGCACAGAATCGTCTAGAATGTCATTGTATGCTGTAGCGTTAAGATTTCCCTTCACTGGAACTAAGGGGCCTGAACCATGAAAAACAACCCCAGACCATTATTCCTCCTCCACCAAACTTTACAGTTGTCACTAGGCATTGGGGCAGGTAGCGTTCTCCTGACATCCGCCAAACCCCAAATCTTACTACCAGATGGTGAAGCGTGATTCATCATTCCAGAGAACGCGTTTCCACTGCTCCAGAGTCCAATGGCGGTGAGCTTTACACCACTCCAGCCGACGCTTGGCATTGCGCATGGTGATCTTAGGCTTGTGTGCGGCTTCCCGGCCATGGAAACCCATTTCGAGAAGCAGATTGGAACTCCGTAGTGAGTGTTTCAACCGAGGACAGATGATTTTTACGGGCTACATGCTTCAGCACRCGGCGGGCACATTCTGTGAGCTTGTGTGGCCTACCAGTTCGCAGATGAGCCGTTGTTGCTCCTAGACGTTTACACTTCAAAATAACAGCACTTACAGTTGACCGGGGCAGCTTTAGCTGGGCAGAAATTTGACAAATGGTGGCATCCTATGACGGTGCCACGTTGAAAGTCACTGAGCTATTCAGTAAGGCCATTCTACTGCCAACGTTTGTCTATGGAGATTGCATGGCTGTATGCTCGATACTATACACCTGTCAGCAACGGGTGTGGCTGAAATAGCCGAATCAACTAATTTGAATGGGTATCCACATACCTTTTTATATATAGTGTATAATTCCTGGTTGTCATGGCTGCTAGGTTGTTAAGGATACCATTTGGGGAATGAATGGTCTCTGGATGGACGTGTGGCTGGCACGGTCAGTCTAGGGAACAAATATAATGAGCTGCAGAAAAGCTTCAGGAGGCAATGTGATCAGTTGGCCACAGAGAAGCACTGTTGTACAACCTTCATGGTACTCAAGACAATGTCAACGACATTCCAACAGCATTCACAAGTAGAAACACACACACACAGTCTACAAAAACACGCAGGCACACACACACACAATCAATTGCCTCTTCTAGACTCACACCTGAACTCCTTCACACACACACATTGATGACTTACTCACACGTGTGTTGTTGTGTGTGGCCGGCCCCGGACAATAGTGGCATTGCATTACTGACTCTCTGTGTTGTTCTCTCCCGTCCCACGGCTGGTGGCCTACTCCCTTATCTTTGTCTCCCGTCCCACGGCTGGTGGCCTACTCCCTTATCTTTGTCTCCCGTCCCACGGCTGGTGGCCTACTCCCTTATCTTTGTCTACCGTCCCACGGCTGGTGGCCTTACTCCCTTATCTTTGTCTCCTGTCCCACGGCTGGTGGCCTACTCCCTTATCTTTGTCTCCCGTCCCACGGCTGGTGGCCTACTCCCTTCTCTTTGTCTCCCGTCCCACGGCTGGTGGTTCTGTCTCCCCCAGAGCAGTTAGTGTTGACTCCCATTAGTCAGTAGGAGACCACTGACCACCTGGACCCGGAGCGGGGCGTCGGCGCTCTCGCCTCACTGACAGGTGTGACAGAAGTAAGTTAGAGTCTTGTCTTACACAGGCTGGCCTGGCTGGCGCCCCTCACTACTTGGAGTTCACAGGCTGGCCTGGCTGGCGCCCCTCACTGCTTGGAGTTCACAGGCTGGCCTGGCTGGCGCCCCTCACTGCTTGGGATTTCACTAGTGCATGCACTGGAATAGTAACCTTTAATGACTAGCGCAGCGCTCGGGGCCAATCAATTCAAGGAGTGAATTTCAATTGAAAATGAACCCCAACCCTGTACTAGAGCATAGTGGTGGTCACTAACCCTGATACTAGAGGCACATGACTTTCTAGGACCAGAGCTGGTGACCGCTGGACTAGACTGGTCTGCCTGTCTGCACAGTGACTTTATGTGCTCGTAGTAAATAGACTTGACATTCGATCACATATACACATACTGTATAAACCACCATGTATTCACTCTTGTACACATATAGACAGACACACAAAACACACACAAGAACATGGTCACATACAGTTGAAGTCGGAAGTTTACATACACCTTAGCCAAATACATTTAAACTAAGTTTTTCACATTTAAGCCTAGTAAAAATTCCCTGTCTTAGGTCAGTTAGGATCACCACTTTATTTTAAGAATGTGAAATGTCAGAACAATAGTAGAGAGAATGATTTCTTTCATCACATTCCCAGTGGGTCAGAAGTTTACATACACTCGATTAGTATTTGGTAGCATTGCCTTTAAATTGTTTAACTTGGGTCAAACGTTTGCAGGTAGCCTTCCAAACAAGCTTCCACAATAAGTTGGGTGAATTTTTGGGCCATTCCCTCCTGACAGAACTGGTGTAACTGAGTCAGGTTTGTAGGCCTCATTGCTCTGCACATGCTTTTCATTTCTGCCCACAAATTGTCTATATGATTAAGGTCAGGGCTTTGTGATGGCCACTCCAATACCTTGACTTTGTTTGTCCTTAAGCCATTTTGCCACAAAATCATTGGAAATATGCTTGGGGTCATTGTCCATTTGGAAGATCATTTGCGACCAAGTTTTAACTTCCTGACTGATGTCTTGAGATGTTGCTTCAAATATTCCACATATTTTCATGCCTTATGATGCCATCTATTTTGTGAAGTGCACCAGTCCCTCCTGCAGCAAGCACCCCACAACATGATGCTGCCACCCCCGTGCTTCACGGTTGGGATGGTGTTCTTCGTCTGCAAGCATCCCCTTTTTCCTCCAAACATAACGATGGTCATTATGGCCAAAACGTTCTATTTTTGTTTCATCAGACCAGAGGACATTTCTCCGAAAAGTACGATCTTTGTCCCCATGTGCAGTTGCAAACCGTACTCTGGCTTTTTATGGCAGTTTTGGAGCAGTGCCTTCTTCCTTGCTGAGCGGCCTTTCAGGTTATGTCTGATATAGGACTCGTTTTACTGTGGATATAGATACCTTTGTACCTGTTTCCTCCAGCATCTTCACAAGGTCCTTTGCTATTGTTCTGGGATTGATTTGCACTTTTCGCACCAAAGTACGTTCATCTCTAGGAGACAGAACGCGTCTCCTTCCTGAACGGTAATGACGGCTGCGCGGTCCCATGGTGTTTATACTTGCGTACTATTGTTTGTACAGATGAACGTGGTACCTTCAGGCATTTGAAATTGCTCCCAAGGATGAACCAGACTTGTGGAGGTCTACAAAACTTTTTATGAGGTCTTGGCTGATTTCATTTGATTTTCCCATGATGTCAAGCAAAGAGGCACTGAGTTTTGAAAGATAGGCTTTGAAATACATCCACAGGTACACCTCCAATTCAATGACTCAATGATGTCAATTAGCCTATCAGAAGCTTCTAAATCCATGCATAATTTTCTGGAATTTTCAAGTGTAAAGGAACAGTCAACTTAGTGTATGTAACTTCTGACCGACTGGAATTGTGATACAGTGATTATAAGTGAAATAATCTGTCTGTAAACAATTGTTGGAAAAATGACTTGTGTCATGCCACAAAATAAATGTTGTTCAACGGACTTGCCAAAACTCTAGTTTGTTAACAAGACATTTGTGGAGTGGTTGAAAAACAAGTTTTAATGACTCCAACCTAAGTGTATGTAAACTTCCAACTTCAACTGTATATGTGTAACGAACGTCTACTTCGTCCTCCTCCTCAGACGAGGAGAGGCGAGAAAGATCAGATGACCAATATGCAGCGTGGTAATTTGACATAACGATGTTTATTAAAGAATAAAGACGAACACGAAAAACACTTGAGAAWTTACAAAATAATAAACGGAGTCAACAGACCTGAACAAACGAACTTACATAACACGAAGAACGCACGAACAGGAAAATAGACTACACAAAAACCGAACGAACAAACGAAACAGTCCCGTGTGGTGCAAACAGACACAGACACGGAAGACAACCACCCACAACAAACAATGTGAAACAACCTACCTTAATATGGTTCTCAATCAGAGGAAACGTAAACCACCTGCCTCTAATTGAGAACCATATCAGGTAACCRATTAACCAACATAGATACACATAACATAGAATGCCKARCCCAACTCACGCCCTGACCGACTAAACACATACAAAACAACAGAAAACAGGTCAGGAACGTGACAATATGTAAATAAAGCACACTTACTTGTGTCCCATGCGTATGCACATGGCATGCCTTAACCATGCACATACGTAGATGCATGCATGTGTTTGGGTTGACTGTTGAGTTGGGTGAGAGTGAGTGAGTGAGAGGGTGAGCGGGCGAYTAGTTAACTGCATGTTGGGCCATTGCATGTATAAATGCATTGCCACTGTAATAGTGGGTACTACTATGTTGTTGTTTTTTTAGCTTTATGTGAATGTGTGTATGGGAGTGTAAGTGTGTGTGTGTGCATGCGTGAACAGTACAGTATATGTGATTAGGTATAAATGTATTATGCCGTCTCTGGTCTCAGCTGTAGGATTATCAGTGTARGGATTAGCAGGTAGAGGAAGTTGCAGAGCAGACACTGAGAGGATTACTACCCCAGCCTGTGCTGTAGGAAAGAGGCTTTCACTCCTCTACTCATTGTTCACTCCATCGCCTTGGTAACTGGACCCACTGGCCACCCCAGCAGACCTGCAGGTCAACCTTGACCAGGAAGTAAACGACCTGGCTAGAGGTCACCTTAGGAACAGGGACAGCCATGGCACCTCGTAGGGGTCAGACGGTCAGACGGCGCTGCTCTGTAGGTAATGCTTTCCTGACATCATAATGGGAGGGGCAACGAATCAACACAGGGAGACTSGGGGGCGATGGGGGAACCTCCGATTCACCAAGAAGTGTTCAGAGGGTGGGACCTTTAAGTGGGCTGTCTGAGTTTGTAGTTKGCTTATTTTTAGTCACATGACTGACTTTGTATGCCTGTTTTACAGATAGTCAAAACCATAAGCCAAAACAAGAAAAACTGAGCGTCGCTATCCGACTGTCACATTCAATTGGTGGACATCATAATTAGGACTGTGGCAGACACAACATTTTGTTAGCCGGTGATTGTCAAGCAAATAACTGCCGGTCTCACGGTAATTGACCGTTAATTAACATAAACACATTTAGCATCTCCTGGCTTCCACTGATGCAGACCTTTGGAAAATCTACTTTTTAAAAAGTGTAATAAATCCATGTAATATAGCGTACACCTTCACAACAAATCCATTATGTATTTTAGACTGGTCTAAAGAAGCATGATATGAAGGAAATGTAGTCTATTTCAGAAGAACAGAATAGCATACTCTGAGTTGTCCTGATCTGGCTATGCCAWATYGCTGTGGGCTACACTAGTTCATTTAGCAGACAAGATTTGCTTAGAATTCCATGGCATTATTTTATAGTATGAAGAATACAACTGAACAYAGCTGAATAAAATAGAAAGGATATCTTCTCCAAACGATTTGAGGGAGTGTGCACATTCTTTGTTGAGCAGTTAACAAAGAAGCAGGTACCCGTAAATGCTTAAGGTTGGATTTTTAATACATTCTAATACATTCTAAATCTGCATGACACGACTCTAACGATGATTTGAAAAAAGTTGCATGAAAGGCATGAGCTCTGCTTTGTTTTTTTTGTGCAGGCTGTACACACTTCATCAGTCTCTTTTTCACAATTTGACAAGCACTTGACAATGCCTCGGATTTCCCGGCGCAATCCCCTTGTGTGGCTGTAATGCCTTTTTTRCCCGCGGCCAGTAGCCGTTGTGCCCTCCTTGGGCTGAATATAATAATTTTAATTCCCTTCTCCCTTTGTGCTGCGTGCTTCGAAGGTCCTCTCACTCACATGGCTCTCCATCACGTGATTGGGTCTTTCTCACAGGCTACAAGTGAAGACATACACATACGCACACGTCCTATCCATTTCCGAGGCGCCTATTGAAGATATTAGAACTGTCCACATTTACTTTTCGTTAGCCAACAAGATGAGTAGGCCTAACAAACAGCAAAAGCACTAGCTTATGTCAATCTACTATCTCCCATAGTACAAAAGTTGCCCGATTCTGTCCGATAAATAAATATTCCAAACATAGTCTGGGACAGTTGTGGGATGCGATAGATCCCAAATGAATACAACCACTAGCGTCAAAAAACATTTTTTACACTATAAGGCTGACGCAACACATCAGAACGTTTAACATAGAGGCCTATGGGCTCCCAAGTGTCGCAGCAGTCTAAGGAACTGCATCTCAGTGCTAGAGGCATCACTACAGACCCTGGTTCGATTCCAGGCTGTATCACAACCGACCGTAATTGGGAGTCCCATAGGGTGGCACACAAATGGCCCAGCGTCATCCGGGTTAGAGTTTGGCCAGGGTAGGCCGTCATTGTAAATAACAATTTGTTCTTAACTGACTTGCTTAGTTAAATAAAACATTAATCAAATATMGGCTAGGCTACAGGTCTGGGACTATGATTTGAAAAAGTTGCTAAAAAAAGGTATGCATTGTTTCTTGCCTTATGCTTGGCATCATTCACAAGTGATAATATATACTATATAAATTGATAGGCTAATATTGTCACCCATCAGACTATTCTTGAT